>NC_057867.1:1569215-1778688 GCF_019393635.1 Dromiciops gliroides | reverse complement strand
TTTTCCCCTGGGCCTTGCTGGGGGCCGGGGTGCTCACTCCTTCCCCTGTTGGAGCAGCCACTCTGCAGACATTTGGGGCCCCTTCTCAGGTTCCCCTCCTGCCTGCTGCTCGGCCAAGATCCAGTCCTGGAGCCAGCCCTGGTCAGCTTGCCTCCAAAAAGCAGCAGCTCCCTCCTTCCTTCCCGCCTGGTAATCAGTCTTGTCGATCTCCTCTGAACTCTCTCCAGCTGGCTGCTGCATCTCTCCGATAATGAGGTGTCCGAGACTGAACACAGCGGGCTGCAGCGAGGCGGGGCTGAGAAGACAGGGATGAGAGGGCAGAGTTCAAATCTAGCTTCTGCCAGGAGGCTCAGCCAGCAGTGCCCGCCCATCCCCAAAGGTGCCAAGGAAGAGCACTACCACTCACTTGACCAATTCTCTCCCCTTCCCCTGAGCCTCAGTGTCTTCATCTTGAAAATGGAGTTAATAACAGCTGCCCTATTTCCCTCACAGGTTGAATTGTCACATAGCACTAGGCCCACAGTGGCATCTTTGAGTCTCCCAACACACATTATTATTCCCATTTTATAGATGAGGGAAAAAAGGTCCAAGTGTTTCATTTGGTTGGCAGATTTTTATTCTCTCCCTCCCTCCCTCCCTCCCTCCCTCTCTCTCTCTCTCTCTCTCTCTCTCTCTCTCTCTCTCTCTCTCTCTCTCTCTCTCTCTCTCTCTCTCTCCCTCCCTCCCTCCCTCTCCCTCTCTCTCTCTCTCTCTCTCTCTCTCTCTCTCTCTCTCTCTCTCTCTCTCTCTCTCTCTCTCTCTCCCTCCCTCCCTCTCTCTCTCTCTCTCTCTCTCTCTCTCTCTCTCTCTCTCATGTCATGAGTAGGAAGGGTTGGACACAGGGTCTGTGGCCCGATCTTCCCAATACTTCGGCTGCCAACACATCCACTTGCCCATACTTGTGCATCTCTTACAAGATTGCCATCAAAGAGGGGAAAGGTATTTGCCCAAGGTGCTAAGACCCTGAGGGGTGATGATTATCTTCACCAAGGCAGCTGAGCATTTGTAAGCTCCCTGGTGCCTCCCCATCTGCCTCCCTGGGTACCACTGACACAGAGACAGGCATGAAGGAGGAGATGAGACAACAAAGTGAGGGGAAGTCTGGAGATCAGGCCTCAGCATCAGCTCTCTTTGATGTACCATATTTCCCAGGGAATCCTGGGAAACAGACTCTAGTTCAGCTTCCCCCAAAGAGTTTAACTCCCTGGCTTTCCATATGGGAGGGATGTTGGGACAGATGCTGGTTTCCCATGAGTGCTGGCCATGTGCTGCCTTGGGAGGCCATCAGAGCACTGGGTTACTACCCAAGTGACCTTGGGCTGGTCCCTTTACTGCTTTACGTCTCATTTTCTCCTCAGCAAAAGAAGGGGGTTGGTCATAGATGACTTCTCACCTCTAAGTCTGACCCCATGACCCCATTCCCAAGATGAGTCTCTATTTTTATATTTTTTGTATTTATTCAGAGATGCGTCTCAACAATACCAAGGGATGTATCCTCTGCATCACATAAGGAACAAGGAGTCAGCACCTCCCAGACTGGTGGACTTCCCACAATTCACAGCCTCAGATGACTTGGCTACAACTTGGTCCCAGCTCGGACATCTACTCTGTGACCTTGGGCTAAGCTGGGAGGTCATTTCACAGATGAGAAAACTGAGGCTCAGAGAGGGCAAATCACTTGCCCAAAGTTTCCCCATTTCCCTGCTTTCTGTGTCTCCCTTTTCTGGGTTCTGGGCTCGAGCCTGATCAGTAGAGAGCCCATGTCAGGGCTGCAGAGCAGACAATGGGACCTAGAGAGAGGGCAGCCGAAGCCCCATCTCTCAACTCCTGCTCCCCGCCCCCCCCCAACACACACATCCTTCGGAAGAATGCAGCTCTCCGATATGCCCAGTTGCACGTCCACTATGCATCCTAATGAGCCAGCCCAGGCAGCCTTGCCAGCAATTTGCTTTGGCTCCTGAGCTCACTCTGGGTTTATTTATTTCTTATATGTATACCTTGTGTTCTGGGGCAGGGCTGAGCATACCCCACTGGGGTGTAGCACTGCACAGTAGACAGAGCCTCAATGAAGTGAAGCTTGCAAGTTCTATTGTCTGCTTTTTACAGATAAGGAAACTGAGGCTCAGGGAAATGCTGAAGATCTCATAGCTAGGAGGCATAGAGCTGGTATTTGAATATAGGTCTCTTTCTCACCACTAGGTGGCACCACAGTGCACGGAGTGCTGGGCCTGGAGTCAGGAAGACTCATCTTCCTGAGTTCAAATCCAGTCTCAGACACTTACTAGCTGTGTGACCCTGGGCAAGCCACTTCCCCCTGTCTGCCTCAGTTTCCTCATCTGTAAAATGAGCTGGAGAAGGAAATGGCAAATTACTCCAGTATGTTTGCCAAGAAAACCTCAAATGGGGTCACAGAAAGTCAGATGTGACTAATTCTGAACAAATACAGAGTGGGCCCAAAGTCGTGAAGGGGTTTCAATATTTAATAACTCCTTCATTTTTCAGTTTTTTGTTTAAACACCATAGAATATACAGTATATATAGGAAATGACATCATGTGTGAAAAGTCAAGTCTCATAATTGGCTAAAAATACTTTTCAAAAAGTTCTTAAAACATCATAACTTTTGGCCCATCCTGTACAATGCTCTTCCCTCCAAGTCTAGAAGTCTCTCTACTATCACATGCTGCCTCTATAGTTGTCCTGTATGGTCAGGCAGGAGTCTGGAAAGGTGATGCCCACAGCAGCACAGCAAGGCAGTCCCTTCCCCGGAGAGGGGCATGGAATCTCAGAGTTGGAATGGCCTCTCCAACCTTCCCCAGGAGCCCTCCCTGGGAGGCCCATTGTTGGGCAAGTTTGCCTGCCCCAAGCCTGAATCAGACTCAGAATTAGGAATGTCTGCCACAGAGCTTCCAAAAGACCATGAATCCATTGGCCCATACTCTTTCAGCTCTGAATCTATCTTGGGATACACACGTCTCCATTGGGTCCCCCAGAATCTAGTGAGAGACTCTGGCAAACGCTCCAGTGACCTGTGAGTCAATTCTTTCTACTGCATCTCCCAGCCTGGTACCTCTGTGGATGACCGCTATGCTCTTGGGAAAATGAGGCCATGCTGCTTCTCCCAGCCCAGCTTCTCTTTGAATAATGCTGCAGTGGGCGGCTAGGTGGCACAGTGGATAAAGCACCGGCCCTGGATTCAGGAGGACCTGAGTTCAAATCCGGCCTCAGACACTTGACACTTACTAGCTGTGTGACCCTGGGCAAGTCACTTAACCCCAATTGCCCCACAAAAAAAAATAATAATGCCGCAGACTTCCCAAGAAACTTCCAGATTGGAACAGATTTCCTTCTAATTATGTTGTGCTGCTAGCAGATCAATATGTCAACACACCAGCAGAGAGGGACAGACTACCAGGAGAGCACAGAAGGGGTAGAGAGAGCTGTTTGCTATCTGGTCTCGATGGGCCGCTATGTGGAGCCAGAGATGACTGCAAATGAACGGTCAGGGTTAGCATCATTTTGGACACAGCCAAAGCAATTTTGTAGCTTTCGCTTTGCTGGTTCCACCCAGGAGAACACCACAGTGACCGTGCCAGGGGCCAGAGGCAGCTGTGTGCCCTGGCTGCCCCATGTCCGCTGATAAAATTAATATTAGCTGGCATTCCGATAGCACTTGAAGGCTTGTCACGTCTGATCTTATCTGAGCCTCATGACAAGCCCCTCCTTTACTTTGTCTAACTAGACTCTTTCCGGCTGCAATTTAAACCTTTGGGTCCAGATGGGGGGCAGCTCTTTACCAGGCCCTCCCCATCTCCATGCAGGCTGAGGTCCCCCTCCTTTCTGTCTAAGAGCCAGGGTCCTGAGGCCTCCCAAGATGATTCTTCCCCCCCTACACACACACACACACACACACACACACACACACACACAGAGATCAGTCCCCAGCCTGACTCTTGAGCGGACAAGCCCAAGTTTCCATGAAAGCCAGCACTGGTTCAGGAATGCCAAAGAGCAAACCACCCCCTCACTCCCTCCCATGCCCATGGCACACACTAGCATGACAATTCAATGGGAAGAGAGTTAAATGGGAGCCAGGAGACCTACTTCTCCTACTGGGCAAGGCTGTCTGTCTATCCTAGCCTTAGTCACGTCATCAGAAACAGAAAAGAATTCTGGGAGTCTCCCAGGTCTCTTCCAGCCATGAAACCTGATGCTTCTGATGAACTCTCCTCCCCCTCCTCTCTCTCTGTCTCTGTCTCTGTCTCCCTCTCTCCCTCTCTCTTACCCCCAACTCTGTCTTTCTGTCCCTGTCTTCTTTCTCTCTATGTCTCTGTGTCTGTCTCTCTCTTTGTCTCTCTGTGTCTGTGTCTGTCTGTCTGTCTCTCTGTCTCTGTCTCTGTTTCTCTGTCTCTGTCTCTGTTTCTCTGTCTCTGTCTCTTTCTCACTGGCCTTTCCTGTCTCTGTCTGTCTGTCTGTTTCTGTCTCTGTCTCTGTCTCTGTGTCTCTGTTTCTCTATCTCTGTCCCTGTCTGTCTGTCTCTGTCTCTGTGTGTTTATCTCTGTCTCTGTCTCTGTGTCTCTGTTTCTCTATCTGTCTCTGTCTGTCTGTCTCTATCTCTGTGTCTGTCTTCTCTCTGTGTTTCTGTCTCTGTTTATCTCTGTCTCTGTCTGTCTCTGTCTCTGTGTCTCTGTGTCTGTTTCTTTTTCTCTGTCTGTCTCTCTGTCTCTATCTGTGTCTGTCTTCACTCTGTGTCTCTGTGTCTGTCTCTCTCTTTGTCTCTCTGTGTCTGTCTGTCTCTGTTTCTCTATCTCTGTGTCTGTCTGTCTCTGTGTCTCTGTCTCTGTTTCTCTAACTCTGTCTCTGTCTGTCTGTGTCTGTCTCTGTTTCTCTGTCTCTGTGTTTCTGTCTCTGTTTCTTTATCTCTGTCTGTGTCTGTCTCTCTCTTTGTCTCTCTGTGTCTGTCTGTCTCTGTTTCTCTATCTCTGTGTCTGTCTGTCTCTGTGTCTCTGTCTCTGTTTCTCTATCTCTGTCTCTGTCTGTCTCTGTCTCTGTCTCTGTTTCTCTGTCTCTGTGTTTCTGTCTCTGTTTCTTTATCTATGTCTGTGTCTGTCTGTCTCTCTGTCTCTGTCTCTTTCTCACTGGCCTTTCCTCCATCCCCTGCAGGCAATGTGGCCCTGTCCATATGGAGCCATTAATGACTAGCACACAGCTGAGTTTTGACTTTCTCTCAGGAAAGTGCCCTTTTGGCTCCCTATCTCCAAGCCTGTCTGCCTGTGAACAATGGGGTTCTGTCCAATCAGCCACCGGGGAGGGAGGGAGGACCAGAGAGGCCCACTACTGGGGCCCCGCAGCCCAGCTGAGCCGGCCTCTGTTGTTGTTGGCCGCCCAGCTGTGGCTCTCCTCAGAGTTAGAGGCTGTTGCAAGCTGAGGCTTCCTGTGGAGAGACCCTTCAAGGGCAGCCCTTGTACCCGCTCTAATTAAACAAACAATTTTGTTCGGCTTCTCCAAATAAACAGAGTGTGGTCTGTGGGACATGGCATGCTGGGAAATCCAAAATGAGAAGACTCCACTAATGGGCTCCTTAGCTGCAGGGCTGAACACATTGCTTGAAAGGCCTAGGCCATTCCTGTCTCTCCTCCTGCTTTTGGCACCCCCCTCCTGCCCTGGGTCCCCCTCTGTCTTTCCCCTCCCCCATTTCAATAGAACAGAAAGATTAGCTGTAGTAGAGTCACATTTCTGAACCTTGCACATATTGGATTTCAAGGGAGGCAGGGGGTGGGGGTGGAGTGCACATACATGCACGTGTGTGTGTGTGTGTGTGTGTAGGCAGCAAAGGGCCTGGGTGGGAGTCTTGGCTCTTCTTCCTCTCTGTCTCTTTCTCTCTGTCTGTCTCTGTCTCTCTCTGTCTTTGTCTCTCTGTCTCTCTCTCCTCTTCCTCCCTCCCTCCTTCTCTCTTCCTCTCTCCCCATCTCTCCTCTCCTTTCTTCTCTTCTCTTCTTGTCCCGTCCCATCCCGTCTCATCTCTCCCCTCCTCTCTCCTTTCTTCTCTTTCTCTCTCCTCTCCCTCCCTCTCTCTCTTTTCCTCTCTTCTCTCCTCTCCTCTCCCCATCTCTCTTTCCTCTTTCTCCTCTCGACTCTTCTCTTCTCTTCTTGTCCCATCCCATCCTGTCTCATCTCTTCTCTCCTCTCTCCTTTCTTCTCTCTCTCTCTCTCTCTCTCTCTCTCTCTCTCTCTCTCTCTCTCTCTCTCTCTCTCTCTCTCTCTCTCTCTCTCTCCTCTCTCCCTATAGAACCTTGGACAGGAATCACCCCCTGAGCTGCCTCAGTTTCCTCCTCTATGAAATGAAGGGGCAGAGTACACTGGTTGGCCTCTAGTATTCAGGTATTGTAGTGGAAAGTCGTCATTTGGTATCATGACTTTGGTGCTCACTAGCTGTGTGGTGTTGTCTGTAAAGGTCTGTGCTTTAAAATCCCTTTCAGCTAGAACATTCTGTGTTCTAGGATCCCTTCCAAATCTAACCTTTTCTTCCACATTCCAAAGGCCCTTCTAATTCTGACATCCAGTAGAAAGATGTGCACTTTTGTATTAGCCAGAATAAGAAACAATGATCAGGGATCTTGTTGCTGGCAGGAATGCAGGTGCAGGTGTGGAATCCTTTGGTTTTGTCCACCATGTAGTACAGTGGGTGGCGTGCTGAGTGGCAACTCATAAAGAACTCCCTTTGCATGATGCCTCTGATGCTTGGGAGTTGTGTGACCCTTTGAGTTTCAGGTTTTTCATCAATAAAATAGGAAGAGTAATTAATACCTGTAATATATACTTCACAGTATTGCTGTGTGGCTCAACTAAGATTGTATATATAAAGGGTTTTGCAAACCTTAAAACAAAATATGAGTATAAATTATTATTATTTGCATTCCAACCAGGGACTATTGTGGGAGCTGGGCATTGCTTCAGTGGTTTTTTGTGGTTTTCCTTTTTTGCCTTTTGTGGTTCTTTTGGGTGAGATGTAGAGAGCATTTTTCATTATAAGCCCTTCAGAAATGTCTTGGATCATTGTATTGCTGAGAAGAGCTAAGTCAGTCACAGCTGATCATCATTCCATATTGCTGTTGCTGTGAACAATGTTCTCCTGGTTCTGCTCCTCTCAGTCAGCATCAGTTCACGTAAGTCTTTCCAGGTTTCTCTGAAATCTCCCTTCTCATTATTTCTTACAGCACAATAGTATTCCATTACATTCATATACCACAACTTGTTCAACCATTCCCCAGTTGATGGGCATTCCCTCCATTTCCAATTATTTGCCACCACAAAGAGAGCTGCTATCAATATTTTTGTACATGTGGTTCCTTTTCCCTTTTCTATGATTTCTATGGGATACAGACCTAGTAGTGGTATTACTGGGTTAAAGAGTATGCACAGCCAAAATGGGTTATTTTTTTTTTTAGTGAGGCAATTGGGGTTAAGTGACTTGCCCAGGGTCACACAGCTAGTAAGTGTTAAGTGTCTGAGGCCGGATTTGAACTCAGGTACTCCTGACTCCAGGGCCGGTGCTCTATCCACTGCACCACCTAGCTGCCCCTTATTTTTTAAAATAGATATATAATATCAGGGTAAATAATGCAGGAATGAAGAAGGTGTAGCACTTTTTGACCTCAAACTATATTATAAAGCAGCAATCATCAAAACCATTTGGTACTGGTTTAAGAGGGAGAGAAAGAGAATAAGACACATACACGCACACACACAGACAGAGAGAGAATGATAAAGACAGAGACATAGAGACAGACAGAGAAACAGAGACCCACAGACAGAGAGACAGACAGAGAAGCAGGTTGAGGGAACAGACAAGACAAAGAAGAATCAGAAAATTTGAATTTCAAAATGGACACGTGACCTAAATATGAAAGATTATAAAGATAAAAAATAGAAAAGAAGCAATTCATGTACTTTTCACAGATACATGGATTCCATATGAATTCTTAACCAAAAAAGGGAAATAGATGATTACAAAAATAAAAATAAATAAGTTTGATTACATGAAATTGCAAAGGTTTCCTTTTTAAAAAATGAATGCATCAGCTCTCTTTGTGGTGGCAAAGAACTGGAAATCAAGGGAATGCCCATCAATTGGGGAATGGCTGAACAAGTTGTGGTATATGAATGTAATGGAATTCTATTGTGCTGTAAGAAACGATGAGCAGGAGGATTTCAGATAAACCTCAAGGACTTGCATAAACTGATGCTGACTGAGAGGAGCAGAACTAGAAGAACATTGTACACAGTAACAGCAACATTGTGTGATGATCAACTGTGATAGACTTGTCTCTTCTCAGCAGTGCAATGATCCAAAACAGTTTCAAAGAACTCATGATAGAAAATGTTCTCAACATACAGAAAAAAGAACTGTGGATTCTGAATGCAGATTGAACAGTTTCTACTTTGGGGCTGTTTTTTCCCTTCTTTTTCTGAAGTTTTTCTCTTGTGCTCTGATTCTTCTTTCACAATATGACTAATGAAGAAATGTGTTTAATGTGATTGTACATATATAACCTATATAAGACTGATTTCTGTCTTGGGGAGGAGGGAAGGAAGGGAGGGTGGGAGAGAAATTTGGAACTAAAAATCCTATGAAAACAAATGTTGAAAACTATCCTTACATGTAACTGGAAAATAACAAAATACTTTTATTTAAAAAATGAATGCATCTAGGATAAAAATGGTAGTGGTTAACTGGGGAAAATTTTTGAATTGAATATCTCTGATAAGGGTCAGGTATCCAAGATATATAGGCAACAAACAGAAATACATGAGACTAAAAGCCATTCCTCAACAGAGGTCAAAGGATAAGAAGAAAGAGTTCTCCAAAGAAGACCTGCAAACTATTTCTTTTTTTTTTAGTCAGGAAATTGGGGTTAAGTGACTTGCCCAGGGTCACACACAGCCAGCAAATGTTAAGTGTCTGAGGCCAGATTTGAACTAAGGTACTCCTGACTCCAGGGTCAGTGCTCTATCTACTGTGCCACCTAGCTGCCCCAAATCTCTTGGGATTCTTTTTTTTGGGGGGTGCAATGAGGGTTAAGTAACTTGCCCAGGGTCACACAGCTAGTAAGTGTCAAATGTATGAGGCTGGATTTGAACTCAGGTCCTCCTGAATCCAGGGCAGGTGCTTTATTCACTGAGCCACCTAGCTGCCCCCCTTGCAAACTATTAACAAACATAGGAAAGAATGTTCCAAATAACTAACAATAAGAAAAATGAAAATCAAAAGCACCCTGAAGTGCTTGGCAGAGTGACTGAGATGACAAAAGATGGCAATAGTCAGTGTGGGGGGAGTTTGTGGAAAGACAAGTACACTAATGCATTGCTGGTGGAACTGAAAATCAGTCCATCTGTTCTTAAAAAACAATTTGGGAATATGTAAATAAAGTGACTAAGATGTCATATCCCTTGACCCAGAGATTCCATTCTAGGAGTGTTGATCAAAATGAGTCTCCGTAGAGATCACAGTATTTACAGTAGCATTTTTTGTAGCAACAAAGATTTGGGAACAAAGTAGATGACTACGAATACAGAGAAACATGGAAAAACTTACATGATCTAATGCAGAGTGAAGTAAGCAGATTTAGGAAAATGATGAACCCAGTGACTAAGAACAATGTAAATAGAAAGAACACCTCCACAAAGCAACCAATACCAAACATTATAAAAGTATCAAGAACAAGCAAGCTTGACCCCAAAAGAAGAGATATGGGATAATGACGCCTCCCTTCTTCTTCCCTCTGCACAGGTGGGAGAAGTCCATAGCAGTGGGATATACGAGCTACCTACTATGTGCCAAGCACTGTGCTAAATGTTGAGGATACAAAAAAGGCAAAAGGTAGTCCCATCATCAAGGAGCTTACAATCTCTTTTTTTAAATTTCTGCATTAGTCATATTGTGAAAGAAGAATCAGAGCACAAGAGAAAGGTGTACAAAGTGTAAGTACTCTTACCCTTGCTTTACAAATGAAGAGACTGAGCTGAACAGGGAATTGACTTGCAAGAAGTTCAGATAGTAATTGGTCTGTAAGTGCTTGAACAAGGATCTTAGCCCCTTCAAAGTGCTATAGAAATGCTAGCTATTGGGCAGCTAGGTGGTTCAGTGGATAAAGCACTGGCCCTGGATTTAGGAGGCCCTGAGTTCAAATCCAACCTGAGACACTTGATACCTACTAGCTGTGTGACCTTGGGCAAGTCACTTAATCCTCATTGCCCCACCAAAAAAAAAAGAAAGAAAGAAAAGAAATTCTAGCTATTATTACTGTGGTTGTCATTGGAGATGCCCCTAAGATAGAACCTCCAGCTGTCTTGTGGGACTCCAGACGCTGCCTGGGAAGGTATAGTCAGGTCCTGTATCATCTATGCAAGTCTCTATGCTCCAAAATAGACCTGTCCAGAATCTCTGAAGACATTTCCATCCTTCTTGCTTCCATCAGCAGGGATTTGATGCTGCTGGAGGGTCTGGTGACTGGGCCCCAACTGGCTTCCCCAGGCCAGCAAGGAGGGGATGTGCATGTGTGTATGCATGTGCTTGCATGTGTATGTGCACTTGTGTGCAGATCTGCGGTGTGCATGTGTGTATGTGTGCATTGCTTGCACCTGCATGTGTGTATGTGTGTGCATGTGTGTGTCTGTGTGCATGTGTGCTGAGGGGGCCCCAGAGATGGGAAGCTGCTGTTTCCCTTTTAGACCACACAGGGCCCTAACCCTCTCTGATAGCCACAGAAGAGTAATTAGCCGAGAAAAAAAAATGCTTGAGGACCCCAGGCCTCTATCCATCACCCCCTTGTGCTCTAGTCCACATCCTCCCCCAGTCAAGACTAATGGCCATCTGAGCTGCCTCTTGGGGACAGGGGGCTGGGGCTGGCACTGATCACCTGGCTCCAAAAGCTTCCCTCCCCTGGGGAGACAATGAGAGGTGCCCATTTTCTGGGGAATGATTCATGGTCCAGTACAAATGGTCATAAAATTCGAAGGGCAGAAAAGCCCTCCATGCAGGCCTGGGGATGGCCATTTGCCAGCTTCAAAGGAGAGAAACTCTCCCAGACAGGACAAGTCTTCCAAGGGACACTGGGGAGTGGAAGGGAAGACCCTCATCTCGTGGCCTTCAGAATATGAACACATATAATACTGAAAGCTCCAAGACTGCTAATGATCAATTACCAAGTCACTGCTGTAAGCCCTCGCCTCTCCCCACTCCAGGCTCACTCTTGTCCACCTCCCCGGCCACCACATATTTTTGGGTTGGGCTCCCAGAGGTCTGCTGCTGACTTCTCCCCTAAGGGTTGGTAATCCTGATAGACAGTACTTTTGAAAACCAGATATCACAAACCCCTATCCAATGGGATTCCCCTAATATTGATTAAACAATTAATCAGATGTCCTAGAGATATCTTCAAGTCACCATGTCCCAAACCGAAGTCATTCTCTTTTTCCCAAAATCTTCCCTTCTTGTTTAACTTCTTCATCACTATAAAGTCACCACCATCTTCCTTCCCAGTCTCCCAGACTCACAACCAAAGTTTTCCCTTCTGATTTTGGCATTTCCAGGCAACCAGTAACTCCTTTGCTAAAATGGGCTAGCTCCTTGGAGGGCACAGGGGCTCAGTTGACAGGTTAATCTACTTCTGGCCTTGGTAAATAGTAATAATAATAATAGCTACTGAAGATGGAAAAGAAGGCAGGGACTCACCTGAGCTCTCCAAAATGCCCTTCCAAACAACTTTTGAATAAGGCCTCAAAACGAATTCTTGAGCAGCAGAACGAACAAAAGGACAGGTAAAACATTTTTCCAGCCCAAGATAACTTAGAAGGTTGGCAAGGAAGTTCTGTCACACTGGCATGAGAGTGGAGCACAGTCCAGTGCAGGCTATGCCCCAGCAAGCCAGCAAGAGGCCTTGTAGGCAACTGAAAAGGAAACATAGGTAGCTTCTGGATCTCTCAGCCCACAGATGGTAAGGGGGTTGAACAATTGGTAAGAGATTACAGGAGACCCTTTGCTGTAACTAGGAGCAAGACTCTGTTGCATTGCTCATACTGCAAGGCAAGGAGCAGGGACCTTGGTCCCAGTTCCAGGACAGGAAAGAGTACTTGTGGTCACTCACAGACCAGAGCACAGTCCAGGACAGCAGCAACCACATCTTGGATCATACCACCTTGGAAGAACTGAAAACTTACAGATCCCCAGTACTACAGTAGCACAAAAACCTGAAACTTGGGATAGTGTCCCCTTCACCTAAGGAGCAGAACACAGTTTTAACATAAAGTCAAAAGTCAATAAATAGGCTGGAAAAATAAACAAGCAGAAAATGGGGGGGGGGATCTGGCCATAGAAAAGCTGCTATAGTGACAGGAAAGATCAAAACACAAACTCAGAAGAAGACAAAAAAGTTAAAACAACTACAACCAAAGCTTCAAAGAAAAATGTAAGTTGGTCTCCCCCCCTCCCCAAAGGATTACTATAAGAGCTCAAAAAGGATTTTGAAAATCAAATTAAGAGAGGTAGAGAGAAAAAATGGGAAAAGAAATGAGAGTGATACAAGAAAATCATGGGAAAAAGAGTAAGTAGCTGGGTAAAGGAGGCACAAAAGTATTGAAGAAAATAACACTTAAAAACAGAATAGGCTGGGGCAGCTAGGTGGCGCAGTGGATAGAGCACTGGCCCTGGAGTCAGGAGTACCTGAGTTCAGATCCGGCCTCAGACACTTAACACTTACTGGCTTTGTGACCCTGGGAAAGTCACTTAACCCCAATTGCCTCACTAAAAAAAAAAACAAAAACAACAAAAAAAACAGAATAGGCTAAAAGGTAAAAGAGGTACAAAAATCCACTGAAGAGAAGAACTTCTTAAAAAGTAGAATTGGTCAAATGGAAAAGGATGTACAAAAGCTCACTGAAGAAAATAATTCCTTAGAAATTAGAATTGGGCAGTTGGAAGTTAATGACTCCTTGAGATATCAAGAAACAATCAAACTAAATCAAAAGAATGAAAAATTAGAGGAAAATGTGAACCATCTCATCAGAAAAACAACTAATCTGAAAAGTAGATTGAGAGATAATTTAAGAATTATTGGACTACCTGAAAGCCATGATCAAAAAAAAAGAGCCTAGATATCATATTTTGAGAAATTATCAAGGAAAACTGCCCTGATAGCTTAGATCCAGAGGGAGGTAAAACAGAAATTGAAAAAATCTACCAATTACCCCAAAAGAGATCCCAAAATGAATACTCCCAGGAATATTATAGCCAATGCGAGAGCTCCCAGATCAAGGAGAAAATATTGCAAGCAGCCAGAAAGAAAACATTTAAATATCATGAAGCCACCATCAGGATAACATAAGATTTAGCAGCTTCTTATTAAAGGATCAGAGGGCTTAAAATATGATACTCAGGAGGGCAAGGGCGCTAGGATTACAACCAAGAATAACCTACCCAGCAAAGCTGTGTATAATCCTTCAGGATAAAAATGGATATTTAATGAAATAGAGGACTTTAAAGCATTCCTGATGAAAAGACCAGACCTCAACAGAAAATTTGAATTTTAAATACAAGATTCAAGAGAAGCATAACAAAGCAAGTTTCTCTGAAAAAAGGCCTCATTTCTCAAATATTTAGGGAACTGAGTCAAATTTATGAGTACAAATCATTCCCCAATTGATAAATGGTCAGAAGATATGAACAGGCAGCTTTCAGAAGAAGACATCAAAGCCATCAATATCTGAAAAAAAATGTTCTAAATTGCTATTGATTAGAGAAATTTAAAGTAAAGCACGTATCAGATTGGCTAATATGACAGAAAATGGAAGTGATAAATGATGGAGAAGCTGTGGGAAAATTGGAACACTAATGCATTGTTAGTGGAGTTGTGAACTGGTCCAACCATTCTGGAGAGCAATTTGGAACTATGCCCAAAGGGCTATAAAACTGTTCATACCCTTTGACCCAGCAGTACCACTACTAGGTCTGTATCCCAAAGACATCCAAAAAATAGAAAAAGACCCACATGTACAAAAAAATTTATAGCAGCTCTTTTTGTGGTGGCAAAGAATTGGAAATTGAGGGGATGCTCATCAATTGAGGAATGACTGAACAAGTTGTGGTATATGAATGTAATGGAATATTATTGTTTTGTAAGAAGTGATAAGCAGGATGGTTTTAGAAAAACCTGGAAAGACTTACATGAACTGATGGAAAGTAAAGTGAACAGAACCACAAAAACATTGTACATGGTAATAGTAATATTGTATAATGAATGGCAGCTATTCTCAGCAATACAGTGATCCAAGAAAATTCCAAAGGACTTATAACAAAAAATTCTCTCCACCTCCAAGAAAGTGGAGGGTAGGAAAATGGAGGGAATGCAGATTGAAACATTTTATTTTTACTTCCTTTATTTTTCTTTTTTTTGGAGGGGGGGCAGTGTTTTGCAACATGGCTAACATGGAAATATGTTTGATATGAATGCACACGCATATTGAAATCCAATTGCCTGCCTTCTCAAGGGGAAGGAAGGGGAGAGAGGGAGAGAATTTGGAACTCAAAATTTTAAGAAAACAGGGGGCAGCTAGATGGCACAGTGGATAGAGCACCGGCCCTGGAGTCAGGAGTACCTGAGTTCAAATCCAGCCTCAGACATTTAACACTTACTAGTTGTGTGACCCTGGGCAAGTCACTTAACCCCAATTGCCTCAATAAAAAAAAATTTAAGAAAACAAAGGTTAAAGTTGTTTTTATGTGTAATTGGGAAAAATATAAATCATGGTAGCAATTATGAGCCAGGAGTTTGAGAAAAATTATCTCATTTGATCCTCACAACAACTCTGAGAGGTAAGTGCCGTTATTATCCCCATTTACAGATAAGGAAACCAAGACAGAGAGGGTGAAGTGACTTGTCCAGGGTCAAACAGCTAGTCAGTGTCTGAGGCCAGATTTGAAGGCAGCTCTTCCTGACTCCAGGCCCAGTGCTGCATCCATTGTGCTGCTCCTTGACTGTCTCCTCACCAGATTCAGGTACTATTGCTCCCTGTTCTGTTACCAACTTGGGATGCTGAGAGGGACCTCTGCAGGCTCTCCTGATTTTCTGAAGCTCACAAGGTCATAATCTAGTCTATTCTGTATGTGGATACCCACACACCCCTGATGGGGATCAAAGAGACCCAACAGAAAGAGAAGGCCCAGTGCTGAGGGACACAACAGCTGAGTGGAGCCAGGCCAGCCTCACCCCCAGCCCCAGCCCCACCCTCCAGCTCACAGCAATCCTCCTCCACTGAAGAGCAGAGACAAAGAGGTGGGGGAGGGGAGATCGACTCAGCTCAATCTCATCAAGAGTCCTCCCTCTGTTCTAGCTTCGCCTCTCAGGCCTCCTAGGTCTTTGGTAATTTCTTTCACTCTCTGGGCCAAGAGGAGGCTTACCAAGACTCCACAAGTGGGCTCCGCCTCAGACATAGTGTGTCCCCATGCCCTCTGTCCAACCCAACAGGAAGGGACTGTCGTCCAAGCTGCAAGGACTGGGACCCCAGTGGCCAGTCTCCCCACAATTTCTCTTCATAATTCTAGCCCAGACCTTTGGATGTTACTTGAAGTTGTGGAGAGGCAAGCCTTAAGAAACCTTAAGGCCCAATTGAAGTGTGAGTTCATTACTGCCACTACTGTGCAGCAGTATTATTCTGCCTCCCCAGCAAGTGTTACTATATGAAATTTGGGTTGGGGGATTGAGAGATCCTCAGGCATTCTCCAGAAATCAGATTTAGTTTCCTTTAGGAAGAATAGTCAAGTAGACAGAAAGCCATGCAGGCTGAGGGACTCAAGTACCATCTCTGGCGTGTGCTAGCTCTTTGACCATGGGCAGGTCACTTAAAGCTCTCAGTTTCCTAGGCAACTCATTGGTAGAAGGAATTTCCTCTCCAGGAGTCCCTTAGACGAATGAAATTACAGGGCCAGGCTCCTCCTCCTCCCCCAATAGCCCATAACCAGGAATCTATGCCTGGGGAGCTAAAGAAACAATAATTCCCCTGCTCGCTTGGCAGAAAGGAACTAAGCCATCCCTTTGTTCTTCCCTGTTATTGTTATATTAGCTAGCCATTGGAGCTTGAACTGAACGCAGAAGAAAATGGACAGTGATGGCAGGAGTAAAGGCAAGGAAGGAACTGCTCCTAACTCACTGTTCAACCTCAGACCAATCCTTTGTCCTCTTTGGTGCATCAGACAAAAGCCGTCCAATGAGATGTCTCCAATGAGACATTTTCTATGCCGTGGGTCAGTCAGTCAGTTGGAGCCGTCCTATCCCTGCCCTCCAGGAGCTTATTTTGTAGGGGTGGGGGTGGGGGTGGGGAACACATCATGCAAACAGCCTAGGAGCCTTGGGATATACACCGGAATGAAGAGGAAGGGGGGTACACTGACAGTAGCCAGAATTGGGCAAGACCTCTTGAAAGGAAATGGCCCTTGAGCTGAGCCTTAAAGGGAACTAAGGGCTCTCCAAGGTAATGAAAAAGGAAGCAGGAGATGGACCGTCTCATGGCGGGCCGGCAAGCAGGCCAGTTTGACTAGAGTGGCAAGTTCTTTGAGGGGGGTGTCATATGGCATCAATCTGAAGAATGAGCCCGAGTCAGGCACCTTGTTAGGGGACCTAAAGGCAATGGGGCATCCTGGTGGCTGTGCAGAGCCCACAGTGGAGAGGGGAGAGACCAAATACAGGGAGGCCAATTGGGAGGCCGTGGGAATAGGCCAGGAGAGGGGCCAAAAACATGTACAGACAAGGGGACAGACATGAGGGCTGGAAGAGCTAAGACCTAGCTAGCAACTGATTAGATATGGGGAGGGGAATGAATGAAGAAGCTGAGTGCCAAGAACTGGGGTAACTAGAACAAAGGGGAGATCCACGAGGAGAACTAGTGGAGGGGCCCTTTGACTTTGCAGAGAAAACCCAGAGTCCAAAGTTCTCTTTCTTCTATCGGAAGCCTCTGGGAGTGGGGAGGGGGGTGTGGGTGGGGTCTTATTTCCCTTCCTCAGTCATCTGTCCCTCTTGTTTCTCTCTTTCCTGAATGGGAGTCAGAGGCAGAACAGAGCAGGTCACAACCTTGGGAGTTTCACAAGGCCAGAAGATTCATAAGAGGCAACTGGAGTCCCTGGCAGAGTCTAAGCCCAAAGCATGTCTGTAGTACCCAACCCAGAGGCCAGGAAGACACCAGCTCCGAGAAGGGTTTGTGTCATAGTCAGAAGTGAGCTTGGTTGGAGGAATATTTGGAACAAACATTTTGAGGCTGAGCCACAGTACCCAGGGCCTAGGGTGGTTGAAGAGAGTGTGCTCCCAATTCCAGAGGGTTTTGTACCAAGGGTTTCATTCTATCTTCTCATAATTGATGTTAACTGGTTATCAGAGAGATAAAGGGTCAGTTGGTATTGGAGCGGTGATTGCTGGGTAACTAGTTCTGGATAAGTGTTGACTAGCATTTGATATGGGGGGGCAGGCATTAAACCAGAAAGGGGCTTGTGGCAGTACAAGAGAAAGACATCCTGTTAGAACTCAGAAAGGAATAACCAGCTTTGTTCTGGGAATCTAATGTGGATAGGGAGGGGGAAGATGGTGAGGCATCCAAAAGGCATTGGTGATTGGACACTTACATAGGAAGGAGGCTGCTAGAAATAGTTTTGTACATGGGGGTCCTTTTCTCTTTTTTGGGTGTGTTTGGGATACAGACCTAGTGCTGGTACTGCTGGGTCAAAGGGTATGCACGGGACCTCTGATGAGGTGGCTAAGAGTGTCAAGAACCTGCTGAGTCCATGACCTTGAATAGGAAAAAGACATCTTCATTTCCACTAAACTCTACCTGAAATCGAGGATTTCTTTCAATTTAAAACACCCTTTCTGAGAAGGGACCCATCAGCTTCTTTGTCAAACTGTCAGAGGGGGCCAGGACACAAGAAAGGTGAAGACCAGGACAGTTGGTGGCGCAGTGAATAGAGCACTGGCCCTGGATTCAGGAGGACCTGAGTTCAAATCTGGCCTCAGACACTTAACACTTACTAGCTGTGTGACCCTGGGCAAGTCACTTAACCCCAATTGCCCCACAAAAAAAAAAGAAAAGAAAGGTGAAGACCCCTGATGTATAGAGAGCAGGGGAGGGTCCCCATCCCAGAGGCCACAGGGAAGGGTCATGGCTGCTGGTCCTGCCTGCAAAGGGAAGCTCAAAACCTGCTAGAGAGGAAGGAGCATCGGGGAGAAGGGGGTGAGCAACAGCATCAAAGGGAAACTGAGGATGGGACATGAGAAAAGGCCATTGGATTTATCAATGAAAAGACCACTGGCAACCTTGGAGAGAGCCAGACTCCCAGAGACTGAGAAGGGAGGAGATGGTGAGAAAGTGGAGGCACACACTGGATGTGGCTTTCTCTAGGAGTTGGTCTATGCAGCAGGCTCAACTGAAGCTTGGCAGGATGGGGTGGCATGATCTGCAAATGTAAACAGGCAGCAAGGAAGGTGTCAGTGTCTAGAGAGAGGCTAAGGATTAGGGAGACGGGAGGGAATGATGGAAGGAGTCGGCTCCTGGGCTAGAGGGAGCCTAGTGGAGGTGAAGGGAAGGGCCTTCTCTTCTAGACTAGGGCAAAGGAAGAGAGTACAGGAGGGGGGAGGCTAGAACAGGAAAGGAAAGGGAACTCAGCATGGATGAATGAATGGCCTCAAAGTCTCCCATCAAATATGAAAGGAGGTCCTCAGCTAAGAGAAAAAGGAATGAAGGAGGTGGGGAAAGAAGGATAGGAAGAGGAGAGAAGAGGGAAGGAAGAAAGCAGGCCAGGGCAGCTTCAGAACTGTCACTATTTTGTGTTCCAAGGGCCGTTACAAGTCTGCCCTTCTATCCTCTGTCCACTAAAGTCTCTTCCCCAAGCCAGTAAGCCAAATTCTATTGGTTAGGACCAAGCTCCTTTGTCCTTGGACATGCCCTAAAAGGTCTGATTTGGGATTCAGGGCCTCACTCCCTAGCTCTCTCTACCCACTCTACCCACTCAAAGCCTGGGGGCTCCCTTCTCAAGCTAATTCTTGGTCTCCTGTAAATCTGCCCCTTCCCTTTGGCCAGAGACATCAGTCTTGAGCAGTGCCAAGTAGCCATGAGGACCCTTTGAAGAAGTGAGCTGCCTCCAAAGCCTCCTTGAGCATATGAGCTTCCTCTAACGGTCACTCACTGCTGCCTGGCTGGGGGGCCAATGCCACTAGCTCATCATTCATTCTGGAGCCTTTGACTGTGTGAGAAGCACAGAGGACCAGGGACAACCTAATGGGGACACCCTGAGACCTTAGGCTTGCTAAGGAGGAAGCCAGGCCAGAGCTCTCCCACTAAGCTCCCTGCACCAGTCCTGGCAGACGGCCCTTGCCCCTGCCTGCCAGCCTGAGTGACTACCAGACTCTGCCTGCTTGGGAAGGTGGCTTTTTCTTTGTCTCTGGAGGAGGCTCCATAGGCTCAGGGAATCAGGAGAAGACCGCAAAGCCAGCTGACTGAAGCGGGAGCCCCTCCTCAGTACCTCCGAAGTCCTCCAGCGTCTCCATTAGATGAGCTGTTGGCCTTATGGCTTGGCAGGGGCTGGACAGTCAGTACAAAGAGCTGTAGTCATCCCTCCAAACTGGGAGGAGGTGGAGCAGGGAGGAGGATGGCAGGCTCTCTGAACTACAGAGAATGTAGGATTCCAGCATTTCGAACACAGAATGGGAGACACTGGCAGGAAGCTTGAAAACCAGCTAGTCTGACCACTTATTTTACAGATGAAGACACTGAGGCCCAGGGAGGGGCGAGGTCCCACAGGAAGTTCTAGCCCCAAGCTGTTCTCCCAATCCTCTTTCTGCTGAAATCACTGGACACCTGGGAGCCTGGTCTCCCAGCAACACCAGGTATGCTCAGAATTTCATTGGGCTTATTTGTGAGGATTTGCTCAGAATCACAAGGCTCAGGGTGGTGAAGATGGCAGTGGAGGGGGGAGGGCGGTGCAGATGGTGGTGGAGAAGGGCAGAGGGTGAAGGTGATAGGGAGGAGGGGAGAGGGGAGGGGAGCATGCTATTGTGCAGGCTCAGTTTCCCAGATTCTGTTCTCTGACCCAATAGGAGGCCTGCTTCCTCTCCCAGCCCTCACCCCCTCCTTGACACCTCCTTCCTCCTCCCTTCTGGGCCCCTTCCCCTCCTAGCTCCCAGTTTTCCTTCCTGTCCCTTCAAATGAGTTCTGCCCTCCTTGAGGAGTTGGGTTACCAAAGGGCTCAGGCATCCGAGGGCAGGCCCAGGTCAGGGGCCAGAGAGCTTATGTGGGTGAGGCCTGGTCCCCTCCCTCTTCCAGACGAATGTCACCTAGCCACTATCTCCACCCCAACCCTTCTCATAAGCCAGTCTTTGAGTCCCCTAGCCAACGAATCAGAAGGTTTGGAGTCAAGAGAAGGGGAAAGTTGGGCAGGTGGCCTCTTGGCTCTAGCCCCCAAATCGTGGAACCCCAGACCAGGAGCTGCCACCTGTGATCACAGGAACATGAATCTAGAATGGCCCCTTGTTGTACAGAAGAGAGGCTGGCTGACTCACCCAGGGCCACCCAGCTAGTCAAAGGACAAAAGGCAGAGGAGGGGAAATAGGAGTCTGAACCCAGGTTTCATCCCCTTGTCTCCTTCCACAAGGATGCACACTGTTGTAATGGAAGGGGATGGGGGGGGCATTGTTGTAAAATTTGTATCTAAACACTTCAGAGCCTATGGCACAGACCGGACTCCTGATTCCTCTCCCTGCCCCTCCTCCAAGGAGCCAAGGAATGGGGAGAAGTGGGCTGAGCACCAGGGGCCAGGAGGGAATAAGAACTGAGTGACTGGGACATGAGCAAGCTGACCGCTTGGTGTAGTAGAAAGAGTCCAAGCCTGATTCTCTGGCCTGGGGGAGCAGTCCCGCCTCTTCCTTTAATTTGGGAGGATGGGAAAGTGCCTTCCTCTCTCTGTACCTCAGTTTCCTAATTTGTAAAATGAGCCCATGATCTAAATATTTTCTAAGGTTTCTTCTGTCACTTCCCTGAAAATCTGTCTTTGGGCCGATGTCTTCCAAATAGCATTTCCACGTGAATTCTCTTCCCTTACCCATCCACCAGCAGCATCTCCAACATGACCCTTCTCCTCATTTCAATTCTCGGGGTTACCTGCTGGTCTCAGCTCCTTTGGGGTTTCTTCTAGCCTCAGATTCAGAGGGTAAGAGTTGGGGGGCCTTAGTACAGAGCATGTCAGAGCCTGGGGGCACTTAGGGATCATTTAGCCCAAACCCCTCATCTTAGTAATGACGAAACCAAGGTCCAGTGCATGAGAGGGGCTTGCCCAAGGCAGGCAGTGGCTTTCACTTTGCCCCATTTCTCTCCCCCCACCCCCTTCTCAGCTGTTTCCTGTCAATCTCTCTCATGTAGTTCAACACAGATGCACAGTTTCAAACATTCCAATTTCCCAGAGTCCACATTTATACTGAACACACATAAACTCACTGTGCTAACAAACATATAATTGGTGGGGAGCTGAGAGCTGGGGTTGATTGTTTACACTTGCCCCTCCTGAAACAAGGGAACTTCTGAAGAGTAGAAAAGGCCATGGATGGAAAGAAACTGAGGGAATGACACCTTGGTATTGGATGGTCACTCTCCAGGGATACAGCTGTGGGCATCTTTAGGTCAGGCTTGGTCTCCTCTTCCAAGTGGACAAATAAATACAGGGAGCTTAGCTGGCCAACAGCTGCCTTTCCCCTCCCTTTTCCCAGCCTCCTTATTTGGTGTGAAGGGTCATTTAATACCCCCTTGAGTAATCTGAGCCTCTTCTCCCCAGAAACAGGACCCCTCCTGGGCTGACCCATCAATGATTCATGTCAGAAAATGCTCAGGGAAGGAGGCCTCTCAGCTCAGTGTGAGTCAATGGTGTGAGACCACAGCTCAGATTATTTCTGGGGCCTGGGCATAGGCCACTGACCTGGACCAAAGGCCAGAGATGGCAGATCGGGTTCAGTTCAGGAGCCACATTTGAGGAAGCCTATCCAGTATTCAGGGGAGGAGGACAGATTTCTTCTGCTTGGCCTCAGAGAGCAGAACAAGGAACAATGGATGAAAGTTGTAGGTCCTGAACATCTCCCTAACAATTTAAGCTAAGACAGAGTGGATGAGGCTACCTCAGGAGTACGTGAGCTCCCCATCTCTGAAGGCCTTTGACCAGAAGCTAGATGAGCACCCGTCAGGAATGGAGAAGAAACTCCAGGTCAGGACCTACATGACTTTAGAAGCAGGACATGATGTGGCCCAGAAAACAGTTCTACTTCTCCCTAGCCTTGACCTCTGGTACCTCATGTCTTTCTCCCTCCTCTTCCCCCTCTCAGTATCTCCTTCTCTAGAGTTTGGGGTACCAAAGGTGGCTAGGGAACAGGGAGTAACTGACTCCTGTGTAGAGAGCTAACTCATGAACTTGGTCCTGTCAAGAGCCACTCTAACCATTGGGTGAGCCAGCCACAGAATGCTTGCTCCATGGGAAGACCTAACTAGGACTCTGAACAATGAGGCAGCCCCTTCTAAGCAATAGCCCTACTTCCATCTGCTGAGAAGAGTCTGGGTCGACCTCCAGGGTTGGTCCTCAAAGCCCTGTAGTCAACCTGCCCTCCCACCTGGCTGCTTGGGATATCTAAGGCTGGAGTTCAAAACCACATCTCCCATCCCTAAGCATACTCTACCAGGAGTTCTTCAGCATATTTTTGTGTCATAACCACTTGGCCAGTCTAGGGAAGAATCCCATGATTCCAACATGTTAAATGCATAAAACAAAATCCATAGGATTGTGATGGAATCCAATTCTATTGAAATATTGTTATCAAAAAAATTAAAAATAAGGTTAAGAACTCTTAATCTAGTCCACTCCCCCCAAAAGAAAAATGTCCCAGGAATGTGATCCAGAGAAATCCAGAGCCCTTAAACCAGAGGAAAAAATACTTCAAGCATCCAGAAAAAAAACCAGTTAGGATCCCGCAAGACCTGGCAGTTTCTACTAAAAACCAGAAAAGATATTGGAATGCAATATGCCAAAAGGCAAAAGAAAGAGGCTTACAATAAAAAATAACACCCTACAAAATTGTGTATGATACTTCAGGGAAGAAATGGGTCTTCAAGGGAATAGAAAGTTTATAAGTTTTTTTGGTGAAAAGACCAAACTTCTTTGAAATTTAAGTATAAGAGTACAGAGAAACCTAGAATGGTTGATTCATGTGAGCATCTGAAAGGAGTTGTAAGAGGATATAGGTCTAACATTCTAATAGGAGGAGAGCCCCCTCAAGTGTCACCTCAGACTCTCAATATCTTTGTGCTGAGGGAGTTCAATAAGGAAAACAAAGGTCTTAGGGCTGGATTGATTCTATCTAAAAGAGCAGAGAGGGGGCAGCTAGGTGGCGCAGTGGTTAAAAGCACCGACCCAGGATTCAGGAGGACCTAAGTTCAAATCCAGACTCAGACACTTGACACTTACTAGCTGGGTGACCCTGGGCAAGTCACTTAACCCTCATTGCCCCACAAAAAATTTAAAAAAATAAAAGAGCAGAGAGAAGGGAGGTTAATGGAGGAACATATTCATGTCAAAAGGAAACAGAGGTGCAAAGATGAACTGTTTCTCATAATTGGGGAAAACAAAAAAAGTCTACAAACATGGAAGAGGGGAGTGGACAATCTTAAGTAAGGTGCACATCAGGGATGGGGGTGGTGGCCTAAGAATGAGGATAATCCCAGGCATTATAGACAGTGCTTCTTGGTAGAGAAGTGGGATGACCAGGGGAGAGAAGAAAGCCCTGGAATTGAAGGGGTGCCCATCAACCTGACTAAATTGTGATCTATGGCTTCAATACAATAGTTCCTCTCTGTGTCCTGGGCCCCTGGGGCAGTCTGTCTGCTGAGGAAGCCTGTGGCCTTCTCAGAATCAGGTACTGAAATGTAGAAAATCCGTGGCATTATAAAGGAGACCATCGCATTGAAAGATGGTTCTCAAAGTATTTAGAAGAGCACACATATTGGGGCAGATAGGTGGCGCTACAGTGGATAAAGCACCAGCCCTGGATTCAGGAGGACCTGAGTTCAAATCCGGCCTCATATACTTGTCTCAAACACACTAGCTGTGTGACCCTCAGCAAGTCATTTAACCCTTATTGCCCTGCAAATAAATAAATAAATGAATAAATAAATAAATAAGTGAATGAATGAATGGATGAATGGATGGATGAATAAATGAATGAATAAATAGATAAATAAATAAATAGAAGAGCGTACACACACACAGGAGCCCTGCTGTCCACCAGTTCTCACTTTCCCCACTTTTCAGCATTCACAGAATCACAAAATCCCTGCAGTCTCAGGTATGACCTCTATACCATCCAGCCATGACTCACTCAGTCATCCAGCCTCCACCTGACTCTGTCCAGTGATGAGCAATGCCTAACCTTCTGAAACAGCCCAGCCCCTTTCTGGACAGCCCCAATCACTCCCACCCATTACCCCAGTCCTGGGCCCCAGGTCCTAGCCAGATCCCAGGCCCTGCCAATGGGATCATATTCAGGCCTGGGATAGATTCAGGTGAAGAGGCTTCTGTTCCTCTCTCAGAGGGCAGGGCAGGGTGGGGAGAAGAGCAGCCATCCAGAAGGGAGATCTTGGCTGGATTTCCAGCTAATATGGTAGAGCTATTCCTAGGTCAGTGGAATATTGTGGTCAGTGGAATCAGACTTTTCTCAGACTGCTGGGAGTGTCATGAAAATCTTTCTGGCAGGGCTGGGAAATCCAACTGCTAAGGTGACTTCCGGGCTGCCAGCCCCCTCACAGCACCCCTCTCCTCTTTCTTCCCTTCCTCCTTCTCACTCACACTCCCTCATCCAATCTCTCCCTCTTCTCTTCCTCTTACCCCTGCCTTCCCAGCCCTCCCACGCCACTGCTCCCACCCCCTTTCCCTCCTCCTCTCCAATCCACAGAAGCTTCTGGTGCTTGTCTCCTCTCTCCCCACCAGGAGCCTCTTCTCCCTGAATAATGAGATTTCTTCCTTTGGAAGGAGGGGGAACAGCTAGGGAGTGGGCAGCTCAGCCAGTGAAGCAGGGACCAGATGGGCATCCTGTAGGGCAATCCAGCCTGACAGGCTCCATGGGGGATGCCCTTTGTACATTCTCCACCCCCCCCAATCATTGTCAAAGGAACTGGTGGTGTCTCCCTCCCTCCCTTGATCAGATCAGGTGTGCTTAGCTGATGGCACGTGTTGGGGAAGCCCTCCCCTTCTCCCTAGTTTTCCCAGATGGTTCCTTAGCAACACACAATCAGCTGGTCTAGGCACTGACCCCTGGGCACCACAGAAGCTGATTGGTCCTATCAGTCTCCCATTGGCCCCGCGGCCTGGCTAGGTGGGAAGGGGCACAATGACCCTTAGGCCTAATTTCCTCTGGCTTGAGTGACCAGAGGCACCTCTCCTGTTATCCTGGAGGCATCCTGCCCTGTCAGCTCTTTCTAGAGGTTCAGAACATGTGAGTGAACCTACCCTGGGAGGCCACAAGGCTTTGTAAGCATTTTGAGTTGAGCAGGAGTCATTGAGCTTGTGAAGTTTCCTGTCCCCCCAAGCTCCTGCCCCCTGCTTCTGGTAGATATATCCCAAGCTTAATAAACAAAATGCGCTGGCCCACAAATATGAACTGAAGGCCCCAGGGAGCCTTAGTTTGAAGGAGGAAACACTGGGATGGAGAGGATGGTCACTCTCTTTACCTAGCTGGGATGTTGTGGAAGAGGGAGCAGAATTATTCTGAGTTGTCTCTGGGGGCAAAATGAGGACCAAGAGATGAGGGACACTGGGGAGTGGATTTGGAGAAAGGAGACAGTCCCTCCATTCATCACCTTGGGACCTCATCTGGCAAATAATGGGCTTTGACTACATGATGTCTGAGATCTCTCTTTGTTTTTGGCGGGGGGGGGGTGTTTCCATTAATTTAGAATTTTATTTTTCCCCAAATTACATGTAAAAACAATTTTAACATCAACTTTTAAAACTCTGTGTTACAAATTCTCTTCCTCCCTCCCTCCCCCCCCTTAAGAATGCAAGCAATTCGATATAAGTTATACATGTATAGTCATGCAAAACATTTCCACATTAGTCAGGTTGTGAAAAAAAACAGACCAAAAAAACTTTTAAAAAGGAACTAAAAAATGATGCTTCAATCTATATTCAGACACCATCAGTACTTTCTCTGGAGATAGATTTCATTTTTCATAAGGTGAGGTCTCTTTTGATGCTCCAGTCTTCTGATACATTAATCCTGATGATAGGGTATAAGGGGGTAAATTTGGGCTTGATGTGAGCTTCTGTAGAAGTAAAGGGGCTGAGGGGCAGCTAGGTGACTCAGTGGATAGAGCACCAGCCCTGGAGTCAGGAGTACCTGAGTTCAAATCCGGCCTCAGACACTTAACACTTACTAGCTGTGTGACCCTGGGCAAGTCACTTAACCCCAATTGCCTCACTAAAAAACAAAAAACAAATGCAGTCTCAGACACTTGACACTTACTAGCTGTGTGACCTTGGGCAAGTCACTTAACCCTCGTTGCCCAGCAAAACCAAAATAAAACAAAACAAAAAAGAAGTAAAGGGGGAGAGAAAGAGATGCCTGTCCCTCATAGTCTGCAAGCAACAGCTGGATGGCTCTTCACTGGGGGTGCTAGGAGCTTGGCCCATCCTTCCCTCTCAAGCTCCCCACAAAGGAGCCGTCGGGATTTTCCTCAAACCTAACTACTTAGCTTTGGGATTAAAGTACTTGGGCAGCAGGATGAAAGGGAGATGGCCATGAAGCTGTTCTGTGCCCCACATCTGTCTCTTTTTCCACTGGGGGTGGGCAGAAGGACTCTATCAGTTCAGCCTCAATTCCTTTACCACAGTATTGCTAGTGGATGTACAGAGAGGTCAAGAGGTATGAGAGAGCTAAGCCAAGGCAGCCTTCCCACCTGCTCTTCCAGGCCGGAGCTCTGGCCAAGGAAAACCCGGGTGTTCCAGTGTGTAACTCACAGAAGGGGTCTCTGGACACCCCATCTCCTACAAAGCACACTCCCCTGGGCCAGATGAAGAGGAGGGGGTAGGCTGGGGCTGGGGACACCAGCTCAGCACTGTCTCTAAAATCTTCAGGGAAGGAGATCACCCAAAGTCCTTTGCTCAGTCGTTGGCAAATTAGCAAAAATTTCCCCAAGGTCTCTAGGCAGGAGTAGAGAATTAGCAGGTAGGGAAAGAGACAGGGATGGGCCCTGAGCCTAGCGCTGAGAACATCTGTAAGGCAAGGTGAAAGAGTCTCTTAAAGAACTCCCCAGGGGGGGCAGCTAGGTGGTACAATGGATAAAGCACTGGCCCTGGATTCCGGAGGACCTGAGTTCAAGTCTGATCTCAGACACTTGACACTGAACTAGTTGTGTGACCCTGGGCAAGTCACTTAACCCTCATTTCCCTGGAAAAAAAAGAAAGGAAAAAAAATGATGAGCAGGCTGATTTCAGAAAAACCTGGAAAGACTTACATGAACTGATGCTGAGTGAAATGAGCAGAACCAAGAGAACATTGTACATAATAACAGCAATATTGTGGAATGATCAACTATGATGGACTTAGCTTTTTTCAGCAATGCAGTGATCTAAGACAATTCCAAAGGACTCATGATGCTAAATGCTCTCCACATCGAGGAAAAGAACTATGGAGTCTGAATGCACATCAAAGCATACTATTTTTACTTTTTTTGGTTTTCTGGTTTTTGTTTCTCATGGTTTTTCCTTTTTGTTCTGATTCTTCTTTCACAACATGACTAATGGGGAAATATGTTTAACATGATTGTAATGTATAACCTATATCAGATTGCTTACTGTCTTGGAGAGTGGGGAGGGAAGGGACAAGGGGAAAAATTTGGAACTCAAAATCTTCAAAAAAAAATGCTAGCTATGTGACTCTGGGCAAGTCCTGCAAAAAAAAATGTTGAAAACTATCTTTACATGTAATTCTTGGGTTGGGGGCGGGGAGTCAACCAAGGGCACAACAAGAAAATAACAACAGAAAGACCACAAAGTGATTCCTTTCCAAAAGTCCACAAGAAGACAAGAAGAAACAGATCTGAACCTTGGACTAAGCCTGACAGTGGCCCATCTACAGAGATAAGTCTAGGTTTTTGTAGGACTGACCCTCAGAATGGGAAGAGGGGAGGGGGGAAGAAGAAAAGAGATGGGAATATGTAATGTACCTTAATCAAGTAAAAGGTCAACAGTGATGGGGAAATAACTCCTGTAGTTTCTCAGGAAGAAGAGCCCCTCACAGAGAATGGACAGGGAGGCAAATAGAGTGAAAACAGAGAGAAAGAGGGAAACCTTGTTTCAGTGGTGGGAGGGGTATCACCAATCAACACTTCCATAGAAGAGAGATATTCTATAAAGGAAAATGAGGACCTTACAGTGGGCATAATCTGCAGGAATCTGGTGCCTCAGAAGAAGGGAATCAGAGCTCCTGGGGGCAAGGGACACCCAGAAGTATAGAAAGGCATGGGCTCAGGGAAGAGATTAATATCAATATTAATGGTCAATGGGGAGGGGGAAAGATCGTCAAGGAGAGGGCAAAAGCCAATAATGAATTGTACAATCAGGGCTATTGGAAAATTCCCATGGGACTATAACCTCTGTATCACTTCTAGGAGTGGATATTAATAAAATTTTAAAGGGATTCGTGGCAAGGGGCAAGATCTACAGGGCATTAAGAGGAACTATTTAAAAGAGGAAACCTTAGAAGCTTTAATTCCATAAGGAATACAGAGACTAAAGAAGAATTAAATAAGTTTAAGTGCCAAGAATCAAAGAACAAAAGACTAGAAGAGATAGAAAGGGAAGATAAATAAGTATTAAGAGAATGAGAGGAAAAAATCCTTTTTACAGAAAATGAGATTATTAAAACTAATGAACAAAGCAACTTGAAGGGTAGGAGAAGATGAAGGATCTTACTTGACTATTTAACTGAGAGAAAAAAGAAAGAGGGGAAGAATTAAATAACTAGATAAAGGGGATAGAGTGACAGACCTAGAGTCAAGAAGACTCATCATCCTAACTTCAAATTCAGCCTCAGACATTGTAACCCTGGGCAAGTCACTTAATCCTTTTTGCCTCAGTTTCCTCATCTGTAAAATGAGCTGGAGAAGGAAATAGCAAACCACTCTAGTATCTTTGCCAAGAAACCCCCAAATGGGGTCACAAAAAGTCAGACATGACTGAAAAACAACTGAACAAAAGTGGATTAAGCTAAAATAACTGAAGAGTCAAAGTACTTTGTTTACAGAGAAAAGGGGGGATCCTAATTTGGAAGAAAAACATACCAAATATTAGAGACAAGTGGAAGAAAATATAAACCTAATTCTCATAACTTTAAATGTGAATGGATAAAACAATCCAATAAAATGAAAAAGAACATTATCTTGGACAAGAAGACAAAACCCTACAATTTGTTGCTTAGAAGTGTAATGAAATGATGGGATTTAGCAAATACTCAAAAGACCCACCTGGAGATTTATCTAGACTGATTGAATCAAGTGAGAGTGATTGACTGCTGATTAGCCTACTTCACGTTAACTGGATTGTAATCACACCTGGCTAGCCAGGTATTGTTCTCAGGAGCTAGACTGTGAACTCAACTTGAGAACACCTTCAAAACCAATGGATTTGGATGAGCCAACCAATCAGCTTGAAGCAGTGTGTAAGGACTGCCCCCTGTTCCAGATCTATAAAAAGCTTCCACAATCAGCTTGCTAGAGAGTTCCTGATTAAAGCAGGCTCGTGGAGAAGGACCTGAGAAAGAACCCAACCAGGCTGGAACTCTAGGCTAGATAGACCTTTTCTTAACTTTCTGAACTCCATGTTAATACCTGTATGCTTTAATAAATGTTTAATGCCCAAAGACTGGTGCTGAAGCTTCTAATTTAAGGCAATCACACAATATAGATTTTAAACATCACAGTTTGGCAGCCGCGAAGGGACTGCTGAACCCCTCAACCTTCTGATCTTCACATTAGGTAAGAAAATGCTTCATTTTTGTGGATTTTCTATTTTGATTTATCTTTACCTGCTTTTGCCTTTAACTAATAACTTTATAAAGCATTGATATTATGAAAGAGAAAATAAAGGGGTTGAAGAAAAACAAGAAAAACTTTATCATCGTCGTATTTCAAGAATCTGCTTCTATTGCCATAAACTGGGACATATTTTGCCAAAATGCAGAAATAGATAGCAAGATATTAATATGAGATATGGAGATTTTAGATATTGAAATCAAAAGTGTTCTAAATTCACTCAGAGAAATAATATCGGTTCAAATGTTACATAAAGGTTTCCTTTTTATGTCATTGTATCTACATTTTGAAATTAATGGTATAAGTTTGTTTTCATAGAGATTTTCATTTTTTTAAGGTTGTGTTTTGTTTTTCCAACTAATTATTTGATCAAATTATGTAAAGTATTTCCTTGGTAAATTGATTACCATGACAAGTGTAAATTAATTCTAGAAATACTATTTTTACAAAAACTATTATTTGGAATTATTATACATTGTAACTTACATTTTTTGTGATCATTATTATCCTCAAATTTTTAAATACGTATGAGACTTGGATTATGGGAATTTACCATTTAAGACATTAATTGCCTTTACCCATGAGAGGAATACATACAAGAGCAGGCATTGAACTCTCACATAAGGGGAGACACTTATGAAGTCCAGGTACTGCACTGACTTGGGAGAGACCAAAAGAATGGCTATTGGCAAGAGCTGAGGTTGGCTTCTTTTGGTTCCATTTCCCCACAATATTGTAAGATGGATGGAAGTTTTTATCCCACCCATCTCATTCTACACCTGGCTTCTATTCCCCTTCCAATATGCTTGATGCCATGGACGTCTCAATCCCATGCATCTGATTAGACCTGACTCAATTTCCTCCAATATGTTTGGTGGCATGGATGTATATCCCATCCACCTATTTTAAGCCTGGCATACTGCATGGGCTGTATATATTGCTCAAGTGTGGGAATGCTCATATCCCTTCAATTCTCTATTCTTTTATGGTAATCCCCATAATTCTTGTATTCTCAATTCATGTTTTTAAGAACTTTCATTGTATTAAATTTGATCATTGACAATGCTATGCTAAGGTTTAGTAAAAAATCCAGCAATTGAAACAGTTAAAGAAGAGAATCTAGCTTTCCAGTCCAGAGTCCAGAGCCCAGTTTCCCAGACCAGAATGCAGCTTCCTCCTGATGACATCTTACCACTCCAAGAATACAAGAGAACTGAGAAAAGACTTCCAAAGACTTAATTATTTTTTACTGTTTCATCAAGGAGCACCTGTTCTTAGAAGAAACAAAGGAGGGAATGTGATGAAATGATGGGATTTAGCAGATACTCAAAAACCCACCTGGAGATTTATCTAGACTGATTGAATCAAGTGAGAGTGATTGACTGCTGATTAGCCTATTTCAAGTTAACTGGATTGTAATCATACCTGGCTAGCCCTTAAGAAGGTATTGTTCTCAGGAGCTAGACTGTGAACTCAACTTGAGAACACCTTCAAAACCAATGGATTTGGATGAGCCAACCAATCAGCTTGAAGCAGTGTGTAAGGACCGCCTCTGTTCCAGACCTATAAAAAGCTTCCACAATCAGCTTGCTAGAGAGTTCCTGATTAAAGCAGGCTCGTGGAAAAGGACCTGAGAAAGAACCCAACCAGGCTGGAACTCTAGGCTAGATAGACCTTTTCTTAACTTTCTGAACTCCATGTTAATACCTGTATGCTTTAATAAATGTTTAATGCCCAAAGACTGGTGCTGAAGCTTCTAATTTAAGGCAATCACACAATATAGATTTTAAACATCACAGAAGGAATAGAAAAAAATTAAGATATACACAGAACAAAATTGAGGAGCTGGAAAAAACATTTACTACGTATAGGGTAAATCCAAATAAGTCAGAATTGAAAACATACTATTAAACAAGGCAAAAAATCCATAACATAAAAAGGGATAAACAAAAAAAAATATGCTGAAAAGAAGCATGGACAATAAATGAGTATTAATATAGTATACTTCTTTGCTCTGTTAAATATTAAAATACAGTTTTTGTTTCTGCATGTCTCCTACAAACAGATCAGAGAAATAATCTTTAATCTCTCCTACAAAATTAATAAACAGATCAGAGAAATGACAATATCTTATAATATCTCCTACAAAACCAGATCAGAGAACATGATACCTGTCCTCCTACAAAACAGATCACAGACAGAAAAACATAATATCAATTTAATATTTTGTCCCAAGAAGAAAAATAACACAACATGATCATGTGGAGACTTCCATCCTAAGAGAAAAGCTCAGGGGACTCCCCATTTCTGAGGGTATACATGGTTTTAGTCCACCAATTACAGGGTGTTGTCAGTTTCAATAATATGATACAGAAATCAATCCAGAAGCAAAAAGCAGTTTAACAATTTCAGTTATAGCAAGTATAAAGGGAATACAGAAGCATCATGATAAGACTACAGGATTCCCAAAAAGGGTTTCACAAGGATGAGGATGCCCAGATGTTACCATAAGATAGGGACTTACTATCCTGAGGGAAAAGAAGTCACTAGGTAGGGTCTTTGATTTGCTAGCTATCTGGATTCAGGTTTGGAGTTCAGTTGAAGGACATTTTGCTCCTATTAATCCTATTAACCCAGGGTTTCATAAAAATACTTTTTGGATAATAAGGTACCTCCATCAAATCCAGGTGATCCATATATTCATTTAACAGCTCCAAATGCCTTAACATCTAAATCCATAAAGGAAATAAAAACAGCTATAAGAAGACATTGATAACTACAAAATTTACTGAGAACTGATTCCCCACCCAGTCCCCCCTACCCAGTCAGGTGAATTGCCTGGGGGTAACCATTTTTTTTGTCAATTCCAGACTCTTGATCAACTTATGGACCTTCCCCCCCAAGCAAACTATCCCCTCCCAATGGTTCCCCACCTTACTCCCCCGAACTTTAAGTTATTATGTAAAAGAGTCCACCTACATTAAGTATTTTCTATTTAGAGTTAAGTAGTGTCTATACTTAACTCAAGACCAGTTCTATGATTTCTTTTGTTAAAGGTTCATTTACATTAAGTTCCCTTTTGTTCTGTTATCCCATAAAAATCCTGTACCTGGTTCCCATCTTTGGGTATTCCTAGCTTCTGGCTTTGCAATACCACAAGCTATAGTTCCTCTGCCCAGATTAAAGACCTTATTTTCTCCTATATTGATTGTTTCCTTAATTTCCAGGTAAACAACATAAACAGTAACACAATAATGGCAGATTTAAATGCCCCTCTCTCAGTCTAACAAAAAGATAAACAAAAGGGAAAATATATAACTGAACAAATTTCTGGAGAAACTCAAGCTAAAAGACTTATAGCATCTTCTAAATGGGGTTGCTAAAGAATACGCACATTTCTAAGCACCATATGGAACTTTTAGAAAAATTGACCATATATTAGGACACAGAGATATTGCAAACAAATATAAAAAGGCAGAAATAGTAAACACATCGTTTACAGACCATAACTGAATAAAAAAAGCAATTCATTCAGGGAACACAAACAAAAGACACAGTCCCAAATGGGCACTTAGCAATGAGATCCTAAATAACGAGTGGTTCAAAGAACAACTGTTAGAAACAATAATTATTTGAAAGAAAATAATGATGTGACAACACCCCCAAATGTCTGGGAGACAGCCAAAACAATACTTGGGGGGAAATCATATTCCTACAAACATACATTGACAAAAAAGAGAAAAAAAGGATTAATAAACTGAATATACATTTTTAAATTAGAAAAACAACAAATAAACAAATGTAAATAACCTCAAAGAAGAGATGTTTTAAAATTATAAGAGAAATAGAAAAAATGGAAACAAATATGTGTGTGTGTGTGTATACTAAATAAAACTAAAATTTGGTTCTTTGAAAAGATTAATAAAATTGTTATACCTGGGGGCAGCTAGATGGCACACCGGCCCTGAATTCAGGAGTACCTGAGTTCAAATCTGGCCTCAGATACTTGACACTTACTAGCTGTGTGACCCTGGGCAAGTCACTTAACTCTCATGGCCCCGCCCCCCCATTGTTATACCTTTAGCCAATCTGATAAAAAAAGAGGTCAGAAAATCAAATGAACAAAATAGTAAATGAACAAGGTGAAATTAAAACAAAGCAAAAAAAATGAATTATCAGAACCTACTATGCACAGTTATATGCTAACAAAACTGAAAACACCAAAGATAGAGAGGAATACTTTCAAAACTTCAGTGATGATAATGATGATAGAATTTCTATAGTGCTTTAAGGTTTGCAAAGCACTTTATTAATAATAATACTTTTCTTAAAAATAATAATAATCTCATAATAACTCTCACAAAAACCCTTGGAGGTAGGTGCTATTATTATCCTTGCTTTACAGATGAGGAAATTGAGGCAGGCAGCAGTGAAGTGACTTTCCCTACACCATAGAGCCAGTAAATGTTTGAGGCATAATTTGAACTCAGGTCTTCCTGCCATCATGTCTAGTGCTCTATTCACTGTGCCACCTAATGACTCAAATAGTAAATACCTAAACTAAGACCAAATAGAAATATTAAATAATCCACTCTCACAAAAAAGAAATGAAGGGGGCAGCTAGGTGGCACAGTGGATAAAGCACTGGCCCTGGATTCAGGAGGACCTGAGTTCAAGTCCGGCCTCAGACACTTGACATTTACTAGCTGTGTGACCCTGGACGAGTCACTTAACCCTCATTGCCCCACCAAAAAAAAAGAAAAAAAGAAAGAAAGAAATGAAGCTTGCTATAAAGGAAGTATGAAAAGAAATCCATTTCTGGTCCTGATGGATTCACAGGAGAATTCTATCAAACTTTTAAAGACAGTTAGTATGCATACTCCACAAATTATTCTCCAAAATTGAGAAAGACCCCTACCAGATTATTTTGATGAGACAAATTCAGCCCTAATACCTAAACCAGGGAAAGACAAATGACAGAAGAACTATAGACAAATATTAATGAATCTTTTCAATAAAATCCTGTCAGACTCCAGTGATTCATCCAAGAAGTCATTCAATACACCCAAGTTGCATTTATAACAGGGATGCTAAAATGATTCAACATTACGGAAACAATAGATATATTGAATCATATTCAAAACAAAACTTTCAAAACCATATGATTATTTTAATGAATATGGAAAAAGCATTTATGCTGAAAACACCTACATAACATAGGCACAGAAAGACTTTTAATATCATAAAACTACATTTTTCTGATATTAAAAAGTATTTTTATGAGCCAAAGTAAATATATGCAATGAGAAAGGGAAGGTGTTGGGGGAGGGGGGAGGAGAGTGAGCATTTATTAAGTGCTTATGTCCAGGAGTTATGCTAAGTGCTTTACAAATATGATCTCATGATATCCTCACAACTTTTTGAGGTCGGTGTTATTATTATCCCCATTTTAGAGTTAAGGAAACTGAGGCCGACCAAGGTTACGTGACTTACTCAGAGTCACAAAGCTAGTGAGTGTCTGAGGCTGGATTTGAACTCAAGTCTTCTTGACTCCAGGCCCACTATTCTATCTGATGAGGTAGCTAGCTACCAGCAATGGGGATACACTAGAAACTTCAGGAACATCTGGATCCAAATCCTGCCAGAGATACTTACTAGTTGTGTGATCTGGGCAAGTGACTTAACCTCTTCAGAAACTTTCCCAATAACTACTAAAGCTATCCACTATCTCCACTATATTTGATACAGTTCTAGAAACACTAGCAAAGCATCAATAAGACAAGAAAAAGAAATGACAGGCTTAGAGACAAATGAAAAAGGCATAATACTATCTCTCTTTGCTGATGATATGATGATTTACTTAGAAAATCCGAGGGAATCAGCATAGATCCTGATGGAGACAATTCATAGCTTCAGCAAAGTGTCTGACCACAAAATAAACCCTCAAAAATCCACAACATTTCTATAAAATAGCAACTCCAAGAGGTAGTAATAGAAATGGTCATCTCATTCCAAATAACTACAAATACATAAATAACTACAAAATACATAAACTATCTGGAGCTCAGTCTACCAAAGCACACAAAGACATGGCAAGATTCAATTACAAATATGAACATCTTCAATAATGGAAGGTATGTTGAGTGTTCATGGCTTTTCAGTAGTGCCCTTCATAACCCCATTTGAGGTTTTCTTGGCAAAGAAACTGGAGCAGTCTGCCATTTCCTTCTCATCTTACAGAGGAGGAAACTGAGGTAAACAGGGTGAAGTGACTTGCCCAGAGTCACACAGCTAGGAAGTGTCTGAGGCTGGATTTGAATTCAGGTCTTTCTGACTCCAGGCTCAGTGCTGCATCTACTGTGCCACCTAGCCGGGTCATGCTATACGTCATCAAATATGACAATACAGAGGCAATTGACAACTTTAATTCTATACTGATCAAATTACCGAAGGGATTTTATAAAATTTATTAACATAATAACATAATACATTTGGAAAAATGAAATAACTAGAATATCAAGGGGAATTATGAAAAAGCACAGAGACAAAAGGGGAATCAAATCAGAAAACAAACTATATTATAAAGTCTGAGTCTTCAAAACCAGCCAGTATTGATTTAAAAATAGGGAAATTGTCAGAAAGACCTGGAAAGACTTGTATGAACTGGTATGTGGTAAAGTGAGCAGAACCAGGAGAACGTTGTGCACAGAGACAGCAGTATTGTTTGATAAAGAATTGTGAATGACTTAACTATTCTCAGCAATACAATGACCTAAGGCCATTCCAAAGCATACTATTCACCTCCAAAAAAAGAACTGATATTGATTGAACACAGACTGAAGCATTCTAGTTTTCACTTTCTTTCATTTTTTCCCTTTTATTAAAGTTTTCTTTTACAAAATGACTAATATGGTAATGTTTTACATAATTGCATATATATATATATATATATATATATACCTATATTTGATTGCTTACCACCTCAGGGAGAGGGGAAGGGAGAGAGAGAAGGATGAATAGAATCTGGAACTCAAAACTTTAAATAAAAATATTTATTATTTCAAAAAATAGGGAAATTGATCAATGAAACAGATTAGATAAGGAGGAATCAGAAACAATAGAACTCAATAACTGAGTGTTCAATGAATTGGAAAACATAAATTACTTAAGCAAAAACTCCCTATATAATAAAAAATGCTGGGAAAACTAGAAAGCAGTCAGAATTTAGGCATAAAACAATATCTTACACTATATTCCAAAACACTTTTTAAATTGATACATGGAGAATATTATGAAATACAAAATGGGTGATTTTGATTACATTAAATTAAAAAGGTTTTGTACAAACAGAAGCAATGCATTCAAAATTAGAAGGGAGGCAGAAAGCTGGGAAACAATTTTTATAGCCAGTGTTTCTGACAAAGGCATCATTTCTAAAATATGTCAGGAACTAAATCAAATTTATAAGACTCCAAGTCATTCCCCAATTGAGAAATGGTCAAAGGATATGAACAGCCAGTTTTCTGATGAAGATATAAAAGTTATCTATTGTCATATGAAAAAATGCTTTAAATCACTATTGATTAGAGAAATGCAAATTAAAACAACTTTGAGGTACCACCTGATATCTATCAGATTGGCTAATATGACAAAAAAGGAAAATAATAAATGTTGGAGAAGTTGTGGGAAAATTGGAACAATGCATTAGCATTGTTGGTGGAGCCGTGAACTGATCCAGTCATTCTGGAGAGCAATTTGAAACTATGCCCAAAGGGCTATAAAGCTGTGCATACACTTTGACCCGTCAATACCACTACTAGGTCTTTTTCCCAAAGAGATCATAAAAAAGGGAAAAGGATCCACATATACAAAAATATTTATAGCTGCTGTTTTTGTGATGGCAAGAAATTGGAAACTGAGGGGTTGCCCATCAAATGGGGAATGGCTGAACAAGTTGTGGTATATGAATGTAATGGAATACTATTGTACTGTAAGAAACAATGAGCAGGCAGATTTCAGAAAAACCTGGAAGGACTTACATGAACTGATGCTGAGTGAAGTGAGCAGAACCAGGAGAAGATTGTACACAGTATCAACAACATTGTGTGTTGATCAACTGTGATGGACTTGACTCTTCTCAGCAATACAATGGTCCAAGATAGTTCCAAAGGACTCATGATGGAAAATGCTCTCCAAATCCAGAAAAGAAAAAAAAGAACTATGGAATCTAGATGCAGATTGAACCATACTATCTCTATTTTTTTGTTTTTCTTTTTTGAGGTTTTTCCTTTTTGCTCTGATTCCTCTTGCACAGAATGACTAATGAAGCAATATGTTTAATGTGATTGTACATATATAACCTATATCGGATTGCTAGCTGTCTTGGGGAGGGGGAAGGAGGGGAGGGAGGGAGAAAAAATTGAAACTAGAAATCTTATAAAAACAAATGTTGCAAACTATCTCTACATGTAACTGGAAAATAATAAAATACTTTTATGGAAAAAGGATACATAACCTCAATTTAAAAGATAATAATATAAAAAAATAAAAGAGAAACAGATCCTAGACCTCTCACAGCTCTGGGTAGGAGATGGATTCTTGACCATACAAGGGACAGAGGCAACTATGAAAGATAAAATAGCTAATTTTGCATGTGGCTGAAAAGCTTCTGTGCAAAACAAAATTACTAAATGTGGGATAAGAAGGGAAATGGTTGAATGGGATTTTTTTTAAGCAAATCTCTCTGATAAGAGTTTATACATATAAGACCAAAAGCCATTTCCCAATAGATAAGTGGTCAAAGGATATGAACAATTCGTTCTCTAAAGAATTACAATTACAACAATCATTGAAGGAATGTTCCAAACCACACACACATACACAAAAAAGAGAAATGCACATTCAAATAACCCTGAGATTTCACCTCACACTCTGCAAATAGGCAAAAGATGAAAAAAGATAGGAATAGTCATTGTAGAAAGATATGGACACTAGTACATTGTTAGTAGAACTATGAATCAATGCAACCATTTTGTAAAGCAATTTGGAATTTTGCAAATAAAGGGACTAAAAATGTCCATAATCTTTTAAAAAATGTTTTATTTCATTAAATTTTCCCAATTACAAGTAAAAAATTTGTAACAATATTTTTTAAATTTTGAGTTCCAAATTCTGTCCTTTTTTCTTGCTTCTCCCCCTCTTTAAAAAGTCAAGCAATTTGATATCAATTTTATATGTAATGTTATGCAAAACATATTTCCATTTTAGCCATGTTGCAAAAGAAAACAGAGACAAAAAATAAAGCAAGAAAAATTAAAATGTTTCAAAGTATGCTTCAATCTCTATCAGTGCTTTCTCAAAGGTGAATAGCATTTTCATCCTTGATCCTTTAGAACTGTCTTGGATCATTGTATTGCTGAGAATAACTGAGTCATTAACAGTTGATCATGGTACAAAATTGCATTTATTGCATATTATTCTCCTCGTTCTTCTCACTTTACTTCATATCAGTTCATGTAAGCCTTCCCAGGTTTTTCAGAAAGCATCCTGCTCATCATTTCTTATATCACAACAGTATTCCATCACCATCATATACCCCAATATCATATTCCCCAATTGATGAGCATATCCTTCATTTCTAATTCTTTACAAAAAGAGCTGCTAGGGCAGCTAGATGGCACAGTGGTTAAAGCGCTGGCCCTGGATTCAGGAGTACCTGAGTTCAAATCCAGCCTCAGACACTTAACACTTACTAGCTGTGTGACCCTGGGCAAGTCACTTAACCCCCATTGCCCCGCAAAAAAAACAAACAAACAAACAAAAAGAGCTGCTAAATATTTTCATACAAATAGGAACTTTTTTATCTCTTTATTATATGAACCTAACAGTGCTGTTACTGAGGCAAAGGGTACACATAGTTTTATAGCTCTTTGGGCATATTTCCAAATTGTTCTCCAGAATGACTGGACCAGCAGCACATTAATGTCCCAGTTTTCCCATGCCCCCTCCAATATTTGTCATTTGCCTTTTCTGTCATGTTAGCCAATCTGATAGGTGTGGGGAAGTACCTCACAGTTGTTTTAATTTACATTTCTCTAATAAATAGTGATTTAGAGCATTTTCAGGTATTGATGGCTTTGATTTCTTCTTCTGAAAACTGTTCATATCCTCTGACCATTTATCAACTGGGGAATGATTTGTATTCTTACCAATTTGACTCAGTTCTCTATATATTTGAGAAATGAAGCCTTTATCAGAGAACAATGGCCAGAAAAATTTAAAGGAAAATGACATTGAAAGATAACAGTTCTGTGAACAATGCAATGGTCACACTTGACTCCAGAAGATCATAGCTTTAAAGCTGGGAGCTTAAATGCAATCTAGTCCAACTTCTGCCATTTTACACATGAGGAAACTGAGGCCCAAAGAGTTTGAGTGACTTGACCATGGTCACACTAGTGAGCATCAGAACTGGGATGTAAGTCCAGGTCTACATAGTATTATAGATTTAGAATTGGATGGAATCTTAGAGGTCATTGAGCCCTCATTTTACAGAGGAGGAAACTGAGGCCCATAAAGGTTACATGACTTGCCCAGAATCATCCAACTAGTAAAATATCTCAGGTAGGAATTGAAGGTAGATGTTTCTAACTCTAAGTTCAGTGGTTTACCCATTATATTATTTGACTTGCTGTGAAGCAGAAATCCCTCCTCTAAGCAGAAAGATGGTGGCTGAGCTATAGGTATTATCAGGCAATGTGTTGCTTTGTTTTGCTTAATTATTGGGGGGCCATCTCCAGTCATCCTGATGTCTATGTTGCCACTGGACCCAGACGGCTCTGGAGGAGAGAGTGAGGCTGGTGACCTTGCACAGTCCTGCCTCACTTCAATCCAATTCACTGCAAGTCGTGGCATCACCTCCCCAACATCATGGTCCTTTTGGACAACAAGGACAAACAACAACAACAGCTTAGTTATCATTTAATTGCCTCAAGGGATGGTGAGGCTGAAGTCATTAGAAAGGGATAGTCATAATTTTTAAAAGCATCTGTCAGTTTTTAAGGTTGTAGTTTCTGAGTATAAAGCAGTGTTAACCTTAACCACCTGGACCTCTTGGAACCAACCTTTCCTGGAAATACTATAAAAGAGACAGAAGAGATAACTGAGAAATTGGGTGGACAATAATTAGAGCATGTGTTCTTTGTGTACAGGGGTGCGTAGGTATGTGTATGTGTGTATGTGTGATCATCTTTGGTTTGAGTTAGATTTAAGGAGCATGGGGCTTTATTTCTGTTCCTTTCTGCTCTCTAGGAATTCAGAGCTGAATTGTCTCCACCTCTCTTTCCAAATAAGACATAAACATGTTGGGGGGCACATGTGTATATGTATGTATGAATGCCTTCATCTACATGAAGTTAGTCCTATATAGATAAGCAAAGTTTTAGACACGTGATATAATTTAGGGTTTTACAGAAATGGAATTAAGTAGGGAGGAGCATGTGATTAAGTGCTCCCATTCACCCACCCCACCCTTTAGCAGCAAATACTTTCTAAACTTTGTGATTGTGGTGGGGCAGTCACAACAAACAAATGGAAGAAAGTTCTCACAACAAAACATATGTATCCCAGCAACATTTCATGAAGACTATTGTTTCTAGCAGCTATATCTTGGATAAAGGGCTAAAGTCTGAAGATATAAGTCCTTTCATTCATTTTTCTCCCAGGTACTTCTAGAAAAGAGAACAAGCCTTTGGTCTGGTCTCTACAATGCTAGTTATGCCATGCAGTTGTCAGTGTTCCCAAAGCAGGTCCTGAGAAATCATAGCCCCCAAATGACTTTCCAGCTTTCCCCCAAATCTAGACCAAAGTCCTATATCTGGGGTGTGGTGGCAATGCTTCATCAGTTTCCTTTCTTCCCAAGGAGTCTTGGGCCATGATTGGTGGGGATACAAGGTATAATCTGTTCCAAACCTCCGTTTTGGCATCTTTGGATATTGCAATTGACTGAGATGAGAGAAGGATGACATGACGATGGCATGGCATCGTTTTCATTTGTACATTCCCGGAGCTGAAGGTTTTTCTGTAGTCCAAGTTTCTGAATTCAGTACTTAATGTGTCTCAAGCCTCCATACCTGAATGTGCTCTGGATCAGTCAACACAGGGGACACATTCACATTCACTTGGGGTTTTGAATAAGCTCACTACTGGGAGCCAACCAAGTCCAATGTGCTAATGTTTGTGCTGAGCAAGGTTGTTGTCGGTGGCAGTGGTGATTGTCGTCCAAACCAGACAGCACCCAGAGCCTTCTGTAAGCCAGTGACCAGGAGGCATTACAAGAGAAGTGAGGAGAGGATTGAAACTAGGAGAAACTTTGAAGGAATTCTGCTTTGAGATAAATAGAGAAAATCCTAGGGTATCACTGGCCAGTGGCAGAGCAACTGTGAGCAGAGTCTAGAAGGAAGAGTTGTGAAGGGCTACCAGGAGCCCTCAGGCCCAGTTTCTAATTATGTTTTGTTTGTTTTTATTTAGACCTAATTTGTTATTGTCGTTCAGTTGGTTTTTAGTCATATCTAACTCTTTGTGACCCCCATTTGGGGTTTTCTTGGCAAAGATACTTGACTGGTTTACCATTTCCTTCTCCATATCATTATACAGATGAGAAAACGGAGGCAAATAGGGTGAAATAATTTGCCCAGGGTCACACAGCTAGTAAGTGTCTGGTCTGGATTTGAATTCAGGAAGGTGAGATTCCTAACTTTAGGCTCAACACTCAATCTAGTACATCACCTAACTGCCCTAGATCTTGTTTAGACCACACTAAAATCATCCTCCTCCAAGAAAGGAAGGAAGGAAGGAAGGAAGGAAGGAAGGAAGGAAGGAAGGAAGGAAGGAAGGAAGGAAGGAAGGAAGGAAGGAAGGAAGGAAGGAAGGAAGGAAGGAAGGAAGGGAGGAAGGGAGAAATGAATAGCAAGATATCTCCTCTAAAACTCCAGCTCCTGGCTTCATTCAGGAAGAAGGGATGGAGGTGTCTGGTTCTCCCTTCCTACTCTGATTACAGACTATTTGCATTTCAAAACAAACCCTCAGTTAAGAAATTGGGACCACAGGGTGTTCTGGCTAGTAGGGCTGAGCTGGCTGGGGTGGGGCCAGCCTCAGATGGAAGATTCTCTCTTCAAGTATGGAGTTGGATGGAATGGTGCCAGGTGGAAGAGTTGGGTGAGCTCACTCGCCCCCACTCTGTGGATGGCTCTTAAATCAAAGTCTGCTGGTAGGACTTATGTCTAACAAGCCATGGGAGACTCAAGCTCTGATTCTAAGCATACTCCAAAAGATTGATGATCTCACCAGTGTGTGCACTCCCTTCCATGCCTGCCCTTCCTGTGTGACTCTCGTTCACTCCCTCTCATAAGTTAGATGGGGGCAGGCAGGGCTGGAGGCTTTCCTTTGTTTCCTAATGACGTCTCTAAGGCCCAGTGGACATGGGTAATGTCTATCAGTTCCTCTCTCACTCTCACCAGGTGACTGGCCCATTTCCACGTTCACTCATCCCTTTTTTGGATGACACCCTTTATTCCAGTTCTTCAAAATGTCTCATTTGTGAAGTATCACTGTCTACTTGCCAAGAAATAAAAGGCAACCCTAAGGTCACTTCCATGTATGTCTCTCCTCAGAGATTGCCAAGGGAGGGAGGAGAGAGAGAGAAAGGGAAGCCAAAGAAAGAATGTTGAGGAGAGAAGGGATGAGGATGTAGCAGAGGCATCTGGGAAATAGTCATTCTAGAAAACTGGGAGGGTGAGAAGAATCTTCCCAGGATGCTCTGCTCTCTCACCTCTGCTCTTCTTTCAGGATGAAGCTCCAATGTCCCTATCTCCCACTAGACTGTGAGCTCCATGAGACTCCACCTCACACACAGTAAAAACTCCATAAACATATGTTGGGCACAGTGTGTGGGGGGGGGGGCAATGAGAGTGTGGGGCCTTCAGGGAGAGGGGTGGGGCAGAGTAGGGGGAGCAAAGCTTCCCAGGCCCCAGAGGGGATCCATGGAGGGGGCAGAGCTCCCATGAGGCCATCTCCAAAGTGCTTTTAAACTACATTTTACTGATGTCTCTTGTGATAACAGTCACAATCAGCCAAGGAAAAGAGCCCCTCTCCTCCACAGACCTGTCCCCTGTTAGGGGCTTCTGCCTGTCACACCCCAGCAAAGTGGCTAGTCCAAGACTAGAAGGCCCCCATCGCTTGACATCATTCTCTTCCTCCAGGACAATCCCTCAGACTTTGGCTCCCTTTCAATGCTTGGTTTCAGCTGTTCATTTACCTCTACTCTAACCACTGTGTAGATCATGTTCTTTTGGTTCTGTATATTTCACTATATATCAGTTCAAACAAATCTACCTGAGTTTCTCAGAATGCCTCCTATTTGTCTTTTCATACTGCAGACTAATATTCTATCATGTCTTGTCATTGTGTCTTGGAGGCTATGGCCCAGAACCAAGTTCTCATCTGTGGTAAAAAACTTCCAGTGGGCTACATTTGCTGTCCAAGGACAAGCCTATGGAGATACTCAGCACCAGCAAGTTAGCACCGGGTCTTGATGGCTTCAGCCAGAGCAACCCATGACACAAAGACAAGCAGGAAATGACCCTCAGTTCTGAGTACATCCCTTCCATGTCTGTAGCACCAGTGGGAGACTCTTCCAAAGGGGGGCAGAGGTTGCTTAGAACCACACTATTTTTCTATTTTTCAGGTGCTGTTGGTGCTTGAAATGCCAGTTCCTCATCCTCTGACCAATGTCTCCTCCTGGAGACATTGAAGGAATCAATGCTATCAAAGAAAATAAAATCCTGAAGGTCATGGCAGCATGATAAGTAGGTGGCCCACAGGTTCACCTTACAGAGAGCAAAAAAAAGTGTCAACAGAACTTTTTCTCCCATGTCACAATGTCACTCAACACTTGGTCACTTTAAGGCAAAGACAGAATAAGGGAGGATGACAAGAAATCTACTGGAAAAAGCTGTAACAGCAGAGATGGCCTTGCTTCAGGAATATTAGGGGAAGTTGAAAACAGAAACATTATGAAGGAAGGAGATCCAGCATGAGGGAATTCTGCTCCTGGACAGTGGAGTGAAGATCTGAAAGCATTGTATCATTACTAACAGTTGTTATTAACAATGATTGTGGATCAGACCCAAGAACATCACAGCCCCTCTTCCAGGAAATGCATAACTGTTCATTCCATTCACATCCATTGTTATAATTACTGTGTATTTCCCTCCATTCTATTTCCCCCCTTGTTTATACTTTTCTCTCTCCTTTCACCCTTTCCCTTCTCACCAGGGCTTTGCTTCTGACCACCGCCTTCCTCAATCTGCCCTTCCTTCTATCAGCCCCACCTCCCTTTTCTTTCCCCTTTCCCCTCTTACTATAAATTTATATACCCAACTGAGTGTGTATGTTTTTTCCCTCTGAGCCAAATCCAATGAGTGTAAGATTGAAACAATGTTCACCCCTCCCTTCTTTCCCTCTATTGTAATGTGCCTCTTCATGTAATGTGATTTACCCCATTCTGCCTCCCCTTTCCTCTTCTCCCAGTATAATAAAATAAAATAATAATTAATAATAAAAAGATTCTTTTTGTCACCCCTTAAGTTTTTTTATATCATCACATCAAAATCAACTTATACCCACACTATCTCCTTCTATTTGCCTAACATATATATATATATATATATATAATATATAATTCTCAAGAATTACAAGTATCTTCTTCCCATGTAGAGATGTAAACATTTAAACCTTATTGAATAACATGTTGTTTCTTTTCTGTTTGCCTTTTATGCTTCTCTTGAGTCTTGTATTTGAAGATTGAATTTTCTGTTCAGTTCTGGACTTTTCATCAGGCAATTTTTAAAGTCCCCTATTTCATCAAATGTCCATCTTTTCCCTTGAAATATTATGCTCAATTTTGCTGTGTAGTATATTCTTGGTTGCAATCCAAGCTCCTTTGCCCTCCAATCCTTTGATGTCGAAGCTGCCAGGTCCTGTGTTATCCTGAGTGTGGCTCCTTGCTATTTTAATTGTTTCTTTCTGGCCACTTGTAGTATTTTCTCCTTCACCTAATAATTCTGGAGTTTGGCTAAAATATTCCTTGGAGTTTTCCTTTTGGGGTCTCTTTCAGGAGGTGGTCACTGGACTCTTTAATGACAATTGGTGAGGGCTCTTTTCTGTTTCTTATTAATATTTTAACCTATCTCATGCCTTTTAAAGTGGAGTTCTGCTCACAGGGTACAGGGGGCACAGTCCCAAGCTTCAGGCCAGGGGCCTGATCACTGGTTTTCTCCTCTAAGGCCTCAGCAGCTCAACACTTGCTCACTGCATTGGGGTGGCCTGGCCTAGTTGCGCCTGTTGTGTAGCAGATACCTCAGCTGGCAGATTGCCTTCTGTACTGGGGATGGGGGCCTCATAACTGGTCTGCTGTGCCACTAGCTTGGTGAGCTGGGACCAAGGGGTCTCAGATATTAGTCTACGATGTGGCTAAGAGCCTTTTGCAGGCTTGCCCAGACACCCTCTGCACTGAGCTGTACTCCCCTTTTGCCCAGGTGAGACAGACCCTTCCTGAAGTCCTTCTAGGTTACCTTAAGCCAGAAGATTGTTTCACTCCATCTTTTTGTAGGTTCTGTAGCTCCATAATCTATTTAGAGTCTTAGTTCAACACTGTTTCCTAGGGAAATTTGGGAGAGCTTGGGCAATTTCCTGGCTTCTCTCCACCATCTTCCATAACCATCCACAACAGAGAATGCCTATTGTCCACACTATTAGAGGGACAATGGATGAGGCTCACACACAGCCATGTAAGATGTATGTATGTGTGTCATTGTTCAGTCTTTCAGTCGTGTCTAACTCTCGGTGAACCCATGGTTTTTCTTGCCAAACATATTGGATTGGTTTGTCCTTCCTTTTCCAGTAGATTAAAGCAAACAGAGATTAAGTGACTTGCCCAGGGTCACACAGCTACTAAGTGTCTGAGGCTGGATTTGAACTCAGGTCTTCCTGATTTCAGGCCTGGTACTCTATCCATTGAGTCATTTAGGTGCCTCATTTGTATGTGTGTGTATGGTTATTATTATGATTATTATGAAAGCCTTTTCTGGTCTCTCCACTCAACTGCTGGTGCCCTCCCTCCCAAATTACCTTGGATTTAACTACTTTATACACAAAAAGTAGTGTAGATTTATACACATAAAATAGATATATATAATATACATATTATATATATATATAATGTATTCATTCACCAGCACACAGCATATGATTAATAAATGTTAATTGACTAAAAGTGATTATACTTATGTGGTATATATTTCCTGATGTTCTTCTTGTCTCCTCTGTTCAAAAGTTGGATCCTTGTGAGTATGGATGATTTTCTCCATAGCCCCAGCACCCAGGGGTATAGGACCCTGTTGACTAATAGGCCCAACTTTAACCTGAGAACCCACCTGATATTCAATATTCAATGTCAATTAAAGATAATCAAATTACCAATCCTTTCAAGTGTCACAAGATTATTTTACTAAATCAATGGTGAAAAATATAGTCATAACACTGAATGGCATTTTTACTTCTATTGGGCATTTCGGTTTACATTGAACATTAGTTTAGCCAGAGATTCTGGCTAATGTCAGACACTAGCTGGATAATATCAGGAAGTCTTTGCCTTCTCCTGACCTAAATTCTTCTGTCAGTAACTACAGGCTATCTTTTCCATATCAATATTTTACTGGGGGTGTTGCATGGCTGTGAATTGTGAAAGACTACAGTCTCTGCAGAATGAAAACTGAGGACTACTTAGAGGGCCAGTGGAGAAAGAGGCACACAGGGCAGACATGCCCAGACTGCAACATACAGCAAATAAAGAACCAGGAAAATGAACAGACCAGGAGAAGGATCATCAGAGACACATCTGATCAAAAGACATGAGCTCTGTGCTAGAATCCACACAATGTCGGGAGGAAGCAAGGAAGATCTCCAGCACCTTGGGTGGATCCCTATAGGGATCTTATGGGGGGTCATGGACAAAAGCCTCACATGAGGTGTGGAAGGCTGAAGTAGTGGAGGGAATAGCCACATCCAGAAGATCATGGAGCAGTAAGATCCCATTGGACTCACTCTCTGCCACCCCATTCTTTCTGTCCCTCCCGGTTGATGGAGACCTATTTTGTTGTCAACACCCTCAAAATTCGGGTACCCTGAAACAATGCCCTTTCTCCTCCTCTCTTCTCACCCTGACCCAACCCCACCCTAGTTAAACAAAAGATCCTCTTGTCCCTTCTGCTCTTCACTGTGTATTCTGTCTTTCATTAACTTCATAGATACTCCCTTACTCCTAAGGACTTAGCCAGAAGCCTAAATCACAGGTAAGAGATTGACTGAGAAGCTATATGCCAGCATCCTCACCCCCAAATATCCCAGAATACCAGGCTCTCTGTGTAGCCCTCCTTCCCCACATCCTGTGAGAGGATGGGAAAGTACTCTGAGAAAGTTACATCTTCTATATAGAGGCTTCATTTTGGTAATTATTATTCTCATTACAGATTTCACATTACTGCGTGTTTGCACAAGGCACTACTGGCCTTTTGCCACCAGTACACCTGCCCCAGGGGCTATGTTGGTGCCAAGGGGCATGCTGGGAAACACCCCCACATGTCCCATAACCATCCAGGACTCTGTCCCACCCATGACCTGATCCCAGGAGCTAGCATTGCCCACAGGCACTCTGCCTAAGGCCCAGCTGTCATGGGATCAATATTGGTGCCAAGCTCATAATGGGAATCATGCCCACATGCCCCATTACCTCCCTCCCCAATGAATGACATCATGTAGGTAAAGCATTTTGTAAACTTCAAAGTGCTATCGAAATGTCAGCCATTATTGTGGGCTGGGAGCTTCAGGTAGGGGTTGGATGGCCACTTCTCAGGTATGTTACAGAGGACATAGCACTGGACTAAGTGGCCACTGTGAGCCTAGACCTGACTTCAGAAAGACTCGAACCTCTCTGAAATCCAGGGGCTTCACTTGCCTTAATGGATCCTCAGTTTCCTCATCTGTAAGATGGACGTTAAGTCTGTAGTATCTGCCTGTTCACTAACTCTTTGATATGATGCAGGAAATGAAGGAAGGGGCATTCCTGATTCCACCCTCAAGTGCCCCATGGTACCTGGGGCTGCCCAGAACTTCCTGTGGACTCAGTGCCAAGGCTGGGCTACTACTGCCTCTGGGATCACACAGAGGAGTCAGGCCCTGGCCTCCCTCCCACCAGCCTCCTTTGGCCTGCAGGGCCAGCCTATTACCCCCTGGACTCATGGAACTTTCTTGTAAAACCAACAACTCCGATCCCCTATAAATTCTCCATTGATTCTGCAGACATTTCCTGCGTTGGGGCTTTGGGCAGCATCTGCTGGTTTGAAGTTGCCTCTTTATTTGTCCTGAGGGCATCATCACTCTCAACTTTAGCACTTTCCCTGCTCTGTAGTCTTCTCCCGGGCTCCAGCAGAGGAAGAGAAAATTGGTGAAAGAATGATGATTATGATTGTTATCAATAAATAGATTTCATTTGTGTGCTCTTTTTCCCCCTTACAGGCTCTGATGAGAAGTGCAGGCAGAGTTTTATCCAGGGAAGGACTTCAGAACTCCCCTGAGGGGACAGAACCTCACCCAAAGCTTGGTTCTTCAGCTCCCTGGCCCCATGATCTTCCTGGACAAAGCATCAGCCAAAATCAAGGGCCCCAGGACCCCTGGCCCCAGTTTCTGCCTATCTCTCCAGGTAAAAGACTCAGACTACCTTAGCCCTAACCCTAATCTTCCACTGCCAAATGGAAGACAAAAGAGCCCCTACCTAGTGAGACCAAAGTACTCAGGGCAGTGCCTGGCACCTAGTAGGCTTCCTCCCTCCCTCCCCTTCCTATCCTTCTGTTCATGGCAGTGCTTGGAAATCTGGAGTCATCTTTGATTCATCAGCTCATAGATTAGATACCTAGAGAGATGACATTGATTAGGGGAAGGGAATATGCATTTATATAGAGCCTACTAGGTGCCAGGCACTGTGCTAGGAGCTTTACTCAGCGGGTCGTGAAGGGCTTCTGGGGGCGAGAGGGAGCCACTGGAGTCTGTTGAGTAGGGGAGGTGACATTACTAAGTCCTCAGGGGTTGGCTTGGGGACTGACTGAATGCCAAGATACCTGTTGACATGGGGCTCCGTGAACAATGAGAGGACCCCTGGAAGGGGTGGGGATGAACTTCTTACCCTCAGGTACGATACAGGCATCCTAATGGACTGAGCTCTGCCTGAGGGCCTTGGGGCCCTCCCTGGAAGGGTGAGTCCCTCTCCCCAAATGACCTTGTATTTCCTTCTCTGCCCTAGTAGAAGATAAGCTCCTTGAAGGCAGGGATGATGCCATTCTCTTCTTTATATCCTCAGCCCTTGAGCCAATGCCTGGGACATAGGAGCCCAACTCTAGAGGGGGGAGGCAGCTTGGAGGCCATTGTTTTAAGGATGAAGTAACTGAGTCACGGGAGGGGAAGGGACTTGGCCAAGATCACACAGGTAGTAAACCTAGTAGGCATTGCAGTTAGGGTCCCCTCCCAGACAAGGCAGCAGAGACAGGACCAGAGCTGGGCAAAGGAACTGGAATCGCCTGGCGGACAGAAGAGAAACGATGGCTGTGTTGTGTCTGGCCGCTAGGTAGAGACGTGGGTGTTGGGGATGGGAGCAGCTGTTCACAAAGCCCGCCTAGGCCAGGGCATGAGCCAAGGACATTTGTAGTAGCAGAGGTGGCAGCTAGGTGGCACAGTGGACACTGAAGTTGGGAGGACCTGAGTTCAAATCTCACCTCAGACACTTACTAGCTGTCCAGTCATCCTGATGTATATGTTGCCACTGGACCCAGGTTGAGGCTGGTGACCTTGCACAGCCCTCCCTCACTTCAATCCAATTCACTGAAAGGCAGAACATCACTCCAGTGTTATGGCCCTTCTCAGGAATGAAGGACAAAAACAATTACAACAGCGGGGGGGGGACTGAGATCATTCATGAGGAAGAATTAAGGCCTTGAGAGAGTAGAGCATGAAGCATCTAAGGAAAGCCATAGGAGGTGATGGCAGTCAGCACTCTGGGATGAGTTCAGTGCTCCGGCAAGGAAGGCAGGGGTGGAGATGAGGTGACTGCTTCCCTAGGGCACATTTCTTCCCTTTTGGTGCCATATGATGCTTCCCCCCAGATCTCTGCCATGTGCTTGCTGTTGTTGGGAGTTGGCCCCTTGGAGTAGGTGCTGGGGGGCAGAGGAGAAGGCACCAAGTCCAAGCCCCAGACTCCCTGGCCCAGGAGTCACCTAAAGGTTTTCTTATGGTAGTTTGTCAATGTTTATGTGTGTGGGGGTCAATATGTGTGTGGGTATGTATATGTGCAGTGTGGGCATGTATGTGACATGTGTAAATGTGTCTGTGTGTATGGGTGAATTTGTGAATATGTGTGTGGGTATGTATATGTGTACCTGTGTAAATGTGTATGTACAAGCAAGCATTCGTGGAAAAGAGAGACAGGGAAGGGATGTTCAACAACTCAACACTGGCTAATGTTGCAGTCGGAAGGAGTTTGGTGGGCATAGAAGTGAGCTGGCTAATGTCTCCTCTCAGTCATAGCTTGGCTAATGTTTAATGTAAATCAAAATGCTCATTGGGGTGAGAATGAAATTTGATTTCCTGATTGTATTGTTTCCTCTTTGATTTAGCAAAATTAAGTGGCTCTGAGGTATGGAGGAATCTGATGGGGCTCTACCTGCTGTTGAGTGCCAGGTCTCAGCTGGGCACTACTAGAAGGAAGCTCATCTATGGGAATTAAAACTAGGACACGAATTTTGTTCAGAGTTTTGTGTGCCAAGGTCCCTTCATTTCCAACACTCTCTAGCTAAGCCGTTGTCTCTTCTCATGTGGAGAGAAGCTGGGATGAAGAGCCCCTTTCTCTGAAGAAGGAAGGGGTCTGTGGAGCTGCCTCAGCACCACGTGGGACTTGGTTCATGCATGCATGGTGGCCTCTCCCATTGGCTACCAATCTAGCCATATCTATCCATGTGGCCTGGGGCAGGTTGCTGGTGGTTTTCTTGTTGGAACTGAAGGAGACATCTCCCCATCCTGGCCCACAGGGAGGCTGAGAAGGTTCTGTTTCCCTTCAGAAATAGCGATGGAAACCTCCATGGTGCCTGGGATAATTGTGGGCTCTTCTAGGCAAGGGAGGGGAGGCCTTTCTGTGGCATGGGTAGCAAGGAGACAGAGGCCAAAACTGGCGCCCCTCATCCTCCCTGGTCTTGTCCGCATTCCTGGCTGTCTCTATCACTGTTGCTATCTCTATCTCTGTTGTCGTCTCTGTCCCTGTCGCTGTCTCTTTTTTGCTCTCTATCTCTGTGGTTCTGTCTCTCTCTCTGCTCCCCATCCCCCACCCCAGTCCAAGCATACACATGTGTTCCATTGGTATTTCTGTTTCCTTATCTCCTCCCTCTCCAGGCCTCTGGGGGTTTCAGGCTCAATCTCTCTTCCTCTCTCCTCCTCTCCTCCCTAACTGGGCCTTAGTTCTCCCACAGTCCATTTCTCTGAATGCCCCCCAGCCCCACCAGCTCAGAGTACAGGTGTCTTGGGTCTCCACCCCTGTCTCCAGAGTCCAGAACAACAGGCCCAAGAGGAGGCCAGTCAGACTTTGCTGTGGTCAGCCGGGGAGGGGGGCACACCTCCTCTGCTAGGGCCCCCACCACAGTACTCTGCTGCCATCTGCTGCTCTCCGGGTACTTCCCCACCCACATCTCCTGCCCCCCGCCCCCAGTCCCACAACAGGAATCAGTTACTTGGAGTGGCAGGCAGGGCCTGCAATCTGTGTGGGCCCCACTCAGGGTGTGCCTGGCTCCAGCCTCACTGCCTGCCTGGTCTCCACAACCTGAACAAGGGTGGGGCAGTGGGGTCAGTGGCCAGGGCCAGGGAGTGGGAGGGGGTAACCTCTGAGGCCTAGAGGTTGGCAGTGGGGAAAGCTGAGGGGCTAGGCAGGGTCTAGCATAGCCTTCTGCCTCCTCTCTGTGTCCTTCCATCACTTGATAGCCTCAGAGTCTCCAGGAAATGAGGCAGCTACAAGGATGGATGGCAGGGAGGCTCCCTTGTGGAGTATTTGCCCTGCCCTTAGGGGCAGGGAAGTAAGGGGAGAAAGCTGACATCCCTATGTGATCTCCCCACTGACCTTGTCGCGAACCCACAGCTCCACCCCTGCCCCCTCACTCTGTAGGGAAATATCATTCATTCATTTATTCACTCATTCATTCATTCACTCATTCATTAATTCATTCTTCAATGAGCAGGCAACTGCTCTGTGAGGTCTTCCTTTCTTGATCCCATCCCTACCCTCTTCCCCAACACACCTACACACACACACACACACACACACACACACACACTTGGGGGGGGGGACACAGGGCACCAGAGAGGAACAAGTTTCATTTACTCACCACCAGGACCTCGGGCTCAGCTGTTCTATCCCCAAGAAAAGCCCTGAGCCCAGCAGGAAGCCTCCTGACAAGTTGGGCCCTCTCTATTAGACTCTTTACTGGTGCCAGTTGGGACACATGGCAGATGCCAACTCCAACTAGGCGGTCAGGGTCCCTTGGGCTCAGGGGCCCAGGGCCCTCTTACACCCTTAAGCAGGTGCCTCCTCCTGGCCAGGCCTGTCTGGAACATGGCATGAGAAAAGCTCTAACTTGTTCATCCTTAAGTCTGGAAATGGAAGGTGCCCCTGTGGCATTGCCTGTGTGTGCCAAGAGCCAAGGCCCCTCTCTCCTTGATCAGCTCCCCTCCCTCAGTGTTCATTCGACCTCTTCCCAGCACAAGGGCCTGGGCCCGGGAAGCAGGCCAGGTAGGAGCCCCTTGGGAGGAGGGCCTGCCAGTGTCTGGAAGATGCTGCCCACCCGCCGCCCCCCCCCCCGCTCCCCCGCCCGCCCATGGGCCAGGTCCTGCTCACATCTGCTCCCTCCTTCCCCCACACTCTTTCCTCACCACCGCATCTGGGATGGATTAGGGGGCTGGCCCCAGCTCCGGTTCATCCCAGATGTGGATTCCCAAGGAATGTGCCTCCTCTCTAATTGTCCAGCCCCAGCCCCCACCTCTCCCCTCCCCCTGCCCAGTGAATGTCCTTCCTTTGCCACAGGCCTCAGGGCCAACCATGTGCTGCCATGATCCCAGCTCTTCATGCTTGGGGGAGGGAGGGAGGGCAAAGGGGTTTCAGTCCAGGGGCCCCCACTCCCTGCACACACCCTGTCCCCTGCTGGGGCCCAGCTTCGTCAGTGGGGCCAAGCATTGGGGGGCAATGGGGGGAAGCTCTGGAAAACTCACTAGAGGTGATGGAATCTGGCTCCACAGCCCAGGCTCCCCTAATCCCTGGCCCTTCCTGGGAATGCCATTAACCTTCCCAGCCCCACTGATGGGAAGAACAGTTCTCCTGGGGGGGCGTTGCTGGGCCCAGGATCCCCCCACCCCTGCAAGCTTCCAGAATTCACAGACAGTGGTAGCTCTTCTGGGGCCCTACCAGGCATGGGCTGGGGGTGCCCTGTTCTAGCAGTTGTGAGGGAAGGACCCAGGAGTCGAATGAAGAATTAGGCAACTGGTTGCTTCCAAGCTGGATGACATTAAGCCAGTCATTTCACCCCTCTAGGCTGCTTGCACTCCCACATCTCCATAATAAGGGAGTCTGACTAGGTGGCTTCCGGGGTCCTTCCAGCCTTGAGAGTCCTTCCCACTTCTGAAATGATAGGATCTGAGCTCCAAGGTCCCACCTACTTGGAGCAGTCCCAGGGCCATGTTGTGGAAGGTTGTTAGGTGTCAACGTTGGGTGTGGGGTGAGGCAGGGGTCAGGTTTAGGTGTCCCAGCTGGCCACCACTGCTGCCCAAGTCCCTGTCAACCTGGATATTCAGGTATTTCTTGTCTAAATTCTGGACTGACTTTTGCTAAGCAGCTGCAAAAGAATGGGGAGAAGGGGAGAAGAGAGGAAGTGGGGAGCTCACTATCTCCTCCTCTGCCAAGCCCCTTCCTCAAAGGCCTCCTGAAGGGAAGGGAGCTCAATGCTGGCAAAGACCCCAGTGCCTCACCGTACTGTCCATCTGCCCCACTACACACACACACACACACACACACACACACACACACACACACACACACACACTACACAGTCAATGGCAGGGGGAATCCAAGGGACACATTTTTAGCATGACAGACGTATTCCATCCTGCTGCACAATCTCTGCCTCCGTCCCCAAGGCTGGCCCCAGCTGATCTGAGCTGCTTCCCCTCTGCAGTGTGTTTGGCTGCTTAGAAGCCACTAAGGACAAAGAGCCTACTATGCACAGTTGTGTGGCTGCTCCAGATCTGACAAGCGTGGTGTGTGTGTGTGTGTGTGTGTGTGTGTGTGTGTGTGTGTGTGTGTGCGCGCGCGTGCCTTTGTCAGAGGCCACTAGGAAGTGACACAATGCACAGAGCACCAGGCCTGGGGTGAAGAAGACCTGAGTTCCAATCCTGCCTCAGGTGACCCTAGGCAAGTCATTGACCCTCTGTCTGCCTTGGTGCCCCCAACTGGAAAATGAGGCTAATAAGGGCACCTGCCTCTCTGAGGAGCAAAGGGAATAACAGGAAACCTTGAAGTCCTATGGAGGTAGCAGCCATTGTTCTTGGTCGCTAACCAGCCCCAGCAGCACAGAGGCCCCATCTCTGCTCACCACTTGCGTGCCTCCCCTACCTGGCCGAGCGCCCAGCCCACATCTCCCCATCTTGTTTACCAAACTAGAATGAGACGTGTCAGGGATAGCTTTACCAAAATCAGGGGACACAGTCTCTAAGTGGCCAAAACAGGAAAGGCAGTGGGGTGGGGGCAAGCTGGGCCTGCTCTCTTTGTGAACACAGTTTGTTTGGCTAGGTATCGGCCTGGGCCTTGGGAAACGGACAGCTTTGGCTAGTGCCAGAAAAGGGGACAGCCCATGTAGCCTACCTGTTCATCTGGTCATTGGAGCAGATCCTTGCGCCACAGTGTCATGCTTGGAGCAGGCTCAATCACATCAAGTAAAGAAGGGGAGGCTTTGACTAGCTGCTCATTTGCATATTCAAAGGCCAGGACTGACCCAAGGAACTTCAAGATGGGGGTGTATGTTTCAGGGTCGAGACCTCTTCCCCATCCACTCATTTGTGTGGCCCAACAGCAGACTTAGGGTGTGAGGGGAAAGAACAGAGAGCCCCAAATCTCAGAGCCACTTGGTGACAATGGGGCAAGCGGCCATTGCCAGGTTAGAGGCCAGCTGCAGAGATGGAGGAGGGGGTGAGGTACTTGTAGTCAGCAGAAAATGGTGAGGTCTCTCACCAAGGAGGCAGAGCCTTATACCAGGAAGATCCAGTAAAAGGAAAGGCTCAGCAGAAATGCATTAGACTAGCAGGCCCCTCGGGGCTGAAAGAGGCAGGTGTCCAAGCCCAGGCTAGGGGAGGCTCTTCTTCCCTGTCCTAGGGTAAGGGTCCCTGCTCGGCCGTGTGGAGCAAGCCCAGCTAACCAGCTCCATAGGGAGCACAGAGAGATGGGAGGTGACAGTGGCCTAGGCCACTCACTGCCAGTACACTCCATGTATCCTTCCCACAGAGGCCTAGTGCAGTGGTGGGAGAGGGCAGTGTGCACCTATCTCTCTATGTCGTCTTAGCTTTGGGCTAATTGTGTCTACACTGGCTGACTGGTAATGGGGACTTGTGAACTATACTTTTAGGTATATAAAATACCTTAGACATTTATTAGCTGTGTGACCTTGGGCAAGTCACTTAACTCCTGCGGCAGTTTCCTCAACTATAAAACAGGATTGTTGTGAGGCACAAAGGAGAGAATATTTATAAAGCACTTAGCACAATAGACCCTTGTGCCCCCCACAAAACCAAGCTGCACACCTGAGAGTGCCGTGGCCTTGAGGGGACACTGCAAATATGGCCTAGAGTTTGTCTGGGAATTGAAGGCAAGTTCCTTGGCCTAGAGTTTCCAGTGTCTCTTCCCTTTTTGGAAATTTGGCCTGACACATTCCATTTTGAGTTATCTGCAGCCCATCTACCTCCACTGTAGTCAAAAGCAAAGCAAAACAGAAGCAAAAATCAGCTTCTGTGGTTGCCCTTCCTTCCATGGCCCACCTCCACTCATGTGGATCCATCCGTCTGACTGCCTTCCTTGGCTTCCATCTTTTCCAGGGAGCTTTTTAAAATCGAGGTTTGTCCGGGAGTTCCCTGGGCAGCCACATCAAACACTTTTGGCCACTTTGGGGATTGTATTCTCTTGGTGCCTTCAGAATTGGGATTGTTCAGAGCTCCCCATCCTCCCTTGGGGGACTGCCCTGGCAGCATTTTGATTCATGGAGTCCGGCTCTCCTTCTGAACTCTTGGAAGTCAATCGGTCCTTTTGAAAGCTGGGATGCACACCTAGATATGGCTCAACACTGGCTGAAAGCAAATCCAGAACAGGGTAATCCTTGTAACTTTCAACAACCCCTGAAAAATGAGTGATTATTAATTATAATTAAGACACACAGAAAGAGAGACAGGGACAGACAGAGAACAGTGGCAGAGCAGCACAACATACAAAGAGAAAGAGACAGGAACACAGAGAGAGACACACAAGAGAGAGACACCAAGACAGAGATAAAGCCAGAGACAGAGAGAGCTCCTGTAGGTACCTGGCTAACTGAAGTCCCTTCTCCCGAGAGTTTGGCTGAGCTTGTCTGACAGCTCGAAGTTGCATTTATCAGTCAGGCCAGGGGCCCCGGACCCTCTCTTCAAGGGCTAGAGATTGAGGAAGACCCTAGAAGAGCCTTAAAGAATGGGATGGGGATGAGGGGGAGGATGGAGAGGAAGATTCCATGGGAGGTCAATTGGGACCTGTAATGGGACCATCTGGGTTAGCTGAGAAGGCCCACCTCAAATGATAGGAGAATCTTATTGGCCAATCTGCAGAAGGGGGAGGGAACAAATGCAGGTCTCTTCCAATGGAAGTACTCCTTGTTCTATGTTCTAAGATCCTTTCCAGCTGTGACATTCCATGTTCTCTGGTGTAAGGTCTTGTTCAGCTCTGACAAGTCTATGGGTGTCTAATTCAATGCTTCTTGTGTTTTTCTAAGATGAGTTCTCTTATTTCCTCCCTTTCCCTTTTGTGAGTCCTTTAGAATCCTTCTGAGTCTTGGAAAAAGATTCTTCAGGGGATGTGGAGGGGCATTCTCCCCTGGCTCTTTGGCCCACAGGGCAGAAAGCAGGCACTTTCAGGGCATGGAGGGAAAGCAGCAGAGCTCCTTCTCCACACTACACACACACACACACACACACACACACACACACACACACACACACCCTTGGCTGATGAGCCCAAGTAGCCTAGGAATCTAGGCTGGGCTCTGAGCAAGAGGGAAGTTGGAAGGGGGAGAAGGAGGGAGGAAATCCCATTTCCAGACTGCTGGATCCCTGGCTGGTCACACATAATTGCAGTCATAACAAACACATTGGAAACACACAGGCCTGGGCAGAGCAGTGTGATTAATAAAGGAAAACGCAATGCAAATGAACCCGGCAGCCAAGCGGATGGATTGTTTTCAGGAAGAAGGAGCAAAGCCCCGTGCTGGCCTCCTCCCACCCACCCCCGCCTGACTCCGGCTCCCCCTGCTGTTGCTGTGGCTGCTGCTGTCCAAGGTCGGCCAAACAGGCAATGGCAAAGGCTGCTGGGCTAGGGTGGATGCCAGTCTCCTGTGCTCAGATGCCACCCTCTCCTGGGCAGCCTCCTAGAGATGGAGCTCACTGGGGAGAGACAAAGAAGGAGCGGGCAGAGTTCTATCCAGTGCTCAGAGGCTGCACAAAACATTTCAGGCTATACTGCATCATCACCTACTTCCCCACTAATGATACCTATTTGCAAAAAGACCTCCATGGAAATAATTGCCACTTATGCACCAGAATCAATGACTAAGGATGCAGTGGTTGAGAAATTCTACAAAGAATCCAATAAGACCCTCCAGACTAAATCAATACATACTCGGATGTGTGATAGCTTCAATACAAAGGTGAGAAAAGATGAGAACTAGATGGGAAAGCAGAATCCAGGAAGAAGTTGGAGGAGAGGCCCAAGACTTGCCAATTACACTAATGCTCAGGCTGGTTCACCACTGGGGCTGATGGCCCTGCATTGTTTGCATGGAACTCCAGGATACAACAGAGCCCCCTGGACAAGATCAGGAGTTGACCTGTCCATCCACATGAGGAAGACCAAGTGGATGGAGAATGATCGTGGCCCAATGTCCTCATTCATTTGTCCATCAGAGTGGATCTCTAGGACAAGTAAGCACAGATGGACACCAAGCTGGGCCCAGAGTTAAGCAGGAGGGGGAGGAGGAAGAGAGAAGACTAAATTGCTTTTAGACAGTGTCAAAGCTCTCTTGATTGACTTTAAGCTTCCCATGACAGCAGAAGTCCAGCAAAACATGGAATTCAACAATATCTGAAGAATTAAAAATGACTTTCTCCTACAGAGGGCAATAGTAAGGGATAGCATGGGATAGTGAGGTAAGAGGATGAGAAGCTGGGTGAGTGGATGGCCAGAGGCACATCCAGAGAAGGCTTGTTGGGTGGAGCCCCCAGTGGGGAACAGCTGGGAGGACCTGGATAAGAGTCCCCCAAGATGGCTGCCTCCTGTGTCATTGAACGGACTGATCACAGATCAGTTGGAGCATTTGGGTGCAAGTTCTCCAGTTTAGCTTTCCAACCACCTTTACCCTGAGCAGGGTAGGGGCCTGACTCTGAATGGTCAAAATTTAGCCTCAGAAAAAAAGAAATAGAAGATAGTCCTGAAATGGGAAAATTATGGCCACTTGACGTGGCTCTGAGTCCCCACCCCATATTTAAGGACTCTGACTCCCAGGCAGCTAGCTTCAGGCTTAGACTCAGACAATTGGCTTTTGAAATGACCACATGACTTACCGAAACACAGAAAAGGGAACTGTTATATACAAAACAGTAAAGAGAAAAGGTCTTGCCCAAGCATCTGCTCTAGGGGTACTGTGGATCACCATCGCCCGCCCCCCGCCCCGGGCACTCAGGGGGAAGAATAGGGGCAAAGAGTCGGACACCTGGCACTTACCTGCACAGGTTCTGCAAAAAGTCCGAGAAAAGCGATGAAGGAGAGTGAGAGAGGGGCCTCCAAGGCCCTGGCAGCTTTGTCCAGTCGCCACGATGTCCCAGGTCTCTCTCCTACTCTAGATCTTTTGTTCTCTACCCCACATCTGTCTATCAGAGGAAGTGGCTGGGGACGGCAGGGGGAAGGATGGGTTGGGGGACAGGTGATGGGAAACCCCAAGACAGTATGGCAAAGGTTTGTGGAGAAATTCAATCGAGCCAGGCCCCATCACACACACACACACACACACACACACACTCCTACGCATACTGAATCCATTCATCTTTTTCCCCTGAGGTAGTTCACTGGGTGTGTCTAGAGGAAACAGCCACATGAGGGCACCCTCCCCCCAGCCACAGGGCCCAAAGACTGCGCTTGGAGGCTGGAAATGTCCAGGTTGAAGTTTGGATCAGCTCAGGCCCCCAGGCGGGGCTGAGGGCCACAGTAGTGCATCATCAAGAGCCCCACCGCAGGAAGGATCCATCAGAGAGGGAGCCACTAGATGGGGGGCCGGGGGGGGGGTGGCGGAGGAGGGACAGATCATTTTAATGAGGAGGAAGGGAAAGGATCCTAGAGGGAGTGAGGAAAGTACAAGTTAAGGCACCGCCTCGTGTCAATAACAAGTCCTTCAGTTATTCTCAAACACAAAAGTCCAAGGGCCGCTTCTGATGTGTGGGGTCTCATCTGAATGCTTCCCCCGCTCTGGTGAGCAGCACAAACAAGTACTTAGCCCTTCTGGGATGTAAGTGAAGAAATGAAATGGGAATTTCAGCAAAACAACCAGGGCTCTGGCTCTGGCTCTGGCTCTGAACCACCAGGAGGTTCAGACTCGGCTGAATTCAAGTCTCAGCTCTCCAACTTCCTCTCTCTGGCCCTCCTAGGTAAAACAAGGGAATTGAACTACATGACCTCTGAACTCAAAAATGACCACTTGGCTACAAGGCCCGGAGACTGAGGGAGAATTCCAAAGATATGCTCACATCTCTCTGCCACTGAAGGTGGGGAGGGGGATAGGATGAGGAGTGGCTATCAGAAGATAGAGGTGAAAGGCGGGGAAGGAAGGCTCCTGGCTCCCCTCCTCCCTCTCTGATCACTTCTTCTCTGTTTCCTTTGCTGGATCTTCCTACAGATCATGCCCTCTAACTGTAGGTGTCCCCTGGGCTCTGTCCTAGACTCTCTGCTCTTCTATCGTCCCCAATTACTATCCAGGGCACCAGCATCTTCTCAGTCCCCAAGAGGTTCCCAACTTAGGTGGCTTCCAGGAGTGTAGCAGCTCACAAGCACTGAACTCAAATCCAAGCTCAGACACTTAACTAGCTGTGTGACCCTGAGCAAGTCACTTCACCTCTGGTTGACTCAGTTTCCTTGCCTGTAAAATGAAGATAAAAACAGCACCCTCCTCAGAAAGTTATTGCAAGAATCAAATGAGATCATCTTTGGAAATTCCATGAATGCTTCCTTCCATTTTCAGTGTGAGCATTTGCACCTGGGAAATGGGCAAATCATTTCTTGTTCATCATGTTTAGACTTAAGAAAGGGAAGTAAAAGGTGGGAATGATGATGATTCTACCTCCAGGCATCCTACCCATGCCTTTGTGGATTGGGTTGGACATTTACCAGCACAACCCAGTATCACCCTTTCCTCCTCATTCCTCTCTTATTCCCCACATTGAATCTATTGCCAAGTCTGATGTGGCTTGGGGGTCAGATCACAGGATTTGAAACCAGACACTTACTAGCTTTGTGACCCTGGGCAAGTCACTTAACCTCTCTATGCCTTAGTTTCTTCATCTGTAAAACAAGCTAATAATAGCACCTAGCTCACAGAGTTATTGTGAGGATCAAATGAGCAAACAAATGCCAAGCACTTTGTAAACATGAAAGCACTGGCCAGGAGGCCAGTGCCACAGAATGACCAAGTACATGGCAGGGTGTAGGGCAGGAAGACTGGAAAGGTGGAAATGGGAGAGAGAGACACAGAGAGAGGGGGAAAGAGGGGGACAGAGAGACAGAGACAGACAGACAGACAGACAAAGAGATGGCTGGACCTGCAACTTCGGGAGATCACTTTGGTGGCCTGAATGGAAGATGGGCCGGGAGGCTCTACTTCAATAGTCTAGGTGTGAGGTGATGAGGGCCTGCACCAGGGGTGACAGTGTCAGATGAGAAAAGGGAGTGTATAGGAGAGATGTCCTTGAGGTAGAAATGACAGGCCCTGGCAATGCGTTGGATATGGGAGAGGAGAGAGGGAGTAGTTGCAGCTGACACCTAGGCTGGGAACCTCTAGGGGATGGAGAAGATGCTGGTGCCCTGGACAGTCATTGGGAAGCTTTGAAGTGAGGAGGGTTCAGTTTGAAACATGACGTGTTTAAGGGAGCTTCAGGACATCCAGTTCCAAATGTAATATAGGCCATTGGAGTTGCAAGTCTGGAGGTTGGGATTGGTGTTAAGGCTCAATTGGTAGATTTGAGGATCATCAGATAATAATTGAATCCGTGCTGTGAAATAAGAGAGAAGGTCAAGAATCAGTCAGGAGTGGAACTTGCAAAAAGACCGAGTTGGGCTTTCTGGCCAGAAAATCCCTACGGATTTGAAGTGTCCCAAAGTAAAATGGTACCTCTGGAGGTAGACAGAGAAGCCCCTCCCAAGATGTACTGCATCAGTGGATGGCACAAATACTTGTAGATCAGCTCCATGGGCTTCCAAAAATGGCAGCAGGGTCAGTTTTGATGGTGATGTGGCAGGTCATGTTTCCCACTGGGAAATTCTCACTAAGATGAGGGGAAACTAAATGATGAGCCCATTTCTCTGGTGCTCAGGCTGTAGAAGTGTGGTAAAATAATGGAATTTGGCAGATGCCCAGGGGTCCGACTTGATTGATTTAGTAGTGTTTGAATTGGGTGTGAATGAGGAACTACTATGTACCCACTTAAAGATGATTTGATTTGAGCCACACCTGGTCAGACCTAGTCTAACTTGGCCAACCCTGAGAAGGAGTGTCCTCAGAGGATGCAGACTTTGTCATCAACAGGGAACCAGTTTCAGCCACACTACTTGAAGGACCTCCCCTTTGGGGGAGGGAGGAAAAGGTAGAAAAGGCTGTTAAGCTCCTTTCTTATTGGCCTGGGAGAAATAACTAAAAAAGGCAGTTTGGAGGGGAGGTAGCTTTGGACCTAGAGGTCCTTCATTATTTTCTGAACCCCAGTATTATGGCGAGCCACCCAATTAACTCTCCTCATATTACATTTGGCCCCTACAGAAGCAAAGCATATCTCTGCACAGACTCATTCTTCCTGCCTCACAACCAGACCCAGACTCAGGCCCTGCCCCAGCTCAGTCACATCCTGGCTGATTTATCTCCGCTACCAAAAAACCTGATTGGAAAGTAAAAAATCCACCAGTCCTTTTCACTCTTCACAGCAGGTCTGCTTGAAAGCTTGGCCCCAAATAGATGGAGTCTTTAGGCTTTGTGTAGACTGTATCGTTGGTTTCACAACTGCCTGTTCAGGACACTCATCAGCAGTCCTCACAAGGGCACCCCCAGTGCCTCCTGTTGATGCTCACTAAGTACAGAATCTTTGGGAGGGAAAAAGGAACCCCCTCATTTGACAGAGGAAGAGACTAAGGCCCAGGGAGGGGAAGGGACTTGTCCAAAGTCACACAGAGAGTATTCGTCATGGGTGATGTTTGAACTCAGTTCTTCTGACTCATGGTCTTGTGGTCTGGTCTTCAGGCAGCTGGGGAGACCATCATTATGCTCTTCGGAGGGTTATAGTAGAAAGTACAACAATCTTGAAGTCTCAGGATGAGGATTCCAATGTTGGCTCCATTTATGTGACCTGAAGAAAGTCCTGGGACTATAGAGCTGGTCCAATCCTCTTCTTTTACAGATAAGGAAACTGAGGCCCAGAGAGTTTCAAGGGACTTGCCCAAGGTTCCACAGGAAGTGAGTAGCAGAGCTGGGAACAGAATACAGCCCTTTTCCCACTGTCCCACCTCCCATTTCCCTCCTCTCTGCCTCAGTTTCTTCATCTGTGAAATGATGATAGTAACTCTTGCATGACCTTCCCCACAGAGATGATGGATGCCCCCAATCCAAGTGGGGAATCCTTAGGAATGCCCAAATGGAAGCGAGCACCCAAGTGGGGCCCTCTTAGAGGCACCACCGTGACCAGATCACTTTGTCTGGAGTCTGGTGGACATGAATGCAAATCCTGCATTGAGCAGATCACTCATGTCTGTCTGCCTCAGTTTCCTCAACTGTTGAAATGAGGATCATAATAGCACCCCCCTCCCAGGGTTATTGTAAGGATCCAAGGAGAGCAGATCTGGAAAGCACTTTGCCAATCTTGAAGCACTATAGAAGTGTTAGCTATTCTTATTCTCCTGGTCATTCGCATTATTATTACATTATTATTATTATTCCCAACCTGCAGGCCCTGTGATGTCCTCTATTTGGATCCTCCCTTGATCTTTGCCTCTCTCCTCTCCCCTCCCCGGTAAGTGGCCAATTTCCCGAGTTCTGGGGGGCAACAACACTGGTTATCACCCTAATTCTGGGGGGCGAAAAGGAGAGCCCCATTTTGTTTCCAAAGCACTTTGCTCCCGGCCTTTCTGTGAGGCAGAGAGTCCAAGTATTGTCAGCCCCTCCCCCCTTTCTGAGGCTCAGGCCTGTGGTACCAGTTAATGGATGACGGGCAGAATTCAATGACTCACAGAACATGGGAGCTTGGCCCCTTAGAGTGAACTGAAGCTGCTGCTTTCCAGATGAGGCCCGAAGGACGTAGCCAGCAGCAGAGCCCTACCTAACTCCCTCATTTCCCATTCCAGGATCCCAGGCTCCCTCCACCCCCACAATAATCGCGTTGTCTCTAAGGAGACAACAAGCTTCCGTTGATCTTAGGTAAATTCCTCCTGCCACTCGCCCCCTCTGCCAGAGCCTCCCCAGCCAGTCTTCTAGTCTCTTTGTCCCTGTAGAACATGTGGGGGGGAATGGGAGGGGGTTCAGCTAAGTCTCTCTGTCTCTGCTTCCCACAATGAAGATCACAAGTAATCTCAGATGGCTCAACATCTCACAGACACACCCTGCCCCCAGTTCTCCCATGCCCTCGGGCACAGCTCTATTAATACTCTGCTGAGGCAACGTCCTTCTCTGCCGGCCTTGTCCCTTCAAGAGTCAACTGATCACACGTTAAGTGGAATCACCTGAGACACACTGTGGGGCTGGATGTGACCAAATGATCTCAAGAGCTGCAGCCTGTGAGGGGCAGGTGGGCTGCCAGGGTTCAAGGGGCTTCCCCACGCCCCCAGGAAAGGTCCCCCCCCCCGCAGGCTCCCCTTTCATCCCCAAAGCCCCAAAGGGGGCAGGGGAGCGGAGCCTTGGAAACAAAGGAAAAAATGCTCTTTCATAAAACTCACAGGATACCTTGGGAAGTGCTAGAACCAAGGACCCCTGGCCATCAACTGACTTAATAACTGTACTCTAAAGCAGTAACTGATTATTAATTCTCGATCCTTATGTCACACAATCTTTCCCTTCAGCAAACCACCCTGCTACATAGGGAGTACAAGAGTTATTTTTTGTTTGTTTTGGTTTGTTGGTTTTTGGTTTGGTTTTTTTGTGTGTTTGTTTTTGGGGTTTTTTGCAGGGCAATGAGGCTTAAGTGACTTACCCAGGGCCACACAGCTAGTAAATGTCAAGTGTCTGAGGCTGGATTTGAACTCAGGTCCTCCTGAATCCAGGGCTGGTGCTTTCTCCACTGTGTCACCTAGTGCCCCCCCACCCGCAACAGGACTCATCAGGTCATCAGTATGAGATGGAGCCCGGAGAAGAACCTCCCGAGTTTTCATAAAGACAACACTAGTGCACAGCATATCTGTGCAAAATGAAGGCAAGGTTGTCAGTTTCCACGTTTCTTCTCCTGGCTCCATTTCATACTGATGACCTGATGAGTCCTGTTAGTGGAGTGAGATCAGCCCTAAACACTTGGGGGTGTCCTTCTCTTACCCACTATCCACTCAAGCCTCTATTCCATTGTGTTGTCTGATGAGTCACTACTTACCATTAGTATCTCTCTTAGATCATCAGTACCTTCCAGGGTACTGCCAAGACAGAGCCAGCTAATCACCCCCAGCTTCGGTCAGCACCAACTCCTTGCCTTGTTCCCAGAACCCAGTCTGTTTGACCCAAAGAAACCCATAAAAACCCACCAAACCACATAAAATCCCACACCACTGGGTGCCCAACTCCATCCAGGACCCCATGGGCCTGCCCCTTGTGTTTGCTGGGGTTCCCAGGTACCAGGACATGAGTAGCTCCCTACTGTGTGAGTGGCCCCTGACCCCCACCCCCAGTAAAGCTTTATTTCCCCCTGGGCTGCTTCCATCTCATGCTCCATTTTGACTGGCATCCATCCCAGCTCTGTCCTTTGTTTGGTGTGTGTGTGTGTGTGTGTGTGTGTGTGTGTGTGTTGTTTTTAATTTCTGTGTCAGTCATGATGTGAAAAAAGACTCATAACACAAGGGAAAAAACTCAATAAAGAAAAAACACCAAAAAGTAGAAATCTACATTCAGAATCCACAGTTCATTCTTTTTTCTGGATGTGGAGAACATTTTCCATCATGAGTTCTTTGGAATTGTCTTGGATCATTGCACTGCTGAGAAGATCCAAGTCTATCACAGCTGATCATCAATACAATGTTGCTCTTACTGTGAACAATGTTCTTTCTCCTGGTTCTGCTCACTTCACTCAGCATCAGTCCACTTAAGTCTTTCCAGGTTTTTCTGAAATCTGCCTGCTCATTATTTCTTTTTTTCTGCTCTTATAGCACAATAGTATTCCATTACATTCATATACCACAACTTGTTCAGCCATTCCCCAATTGATGGGCATTCCCTTGATTTCCAATTCTTTGCCACCACAAAGAGAGCTGCTATCAATATTTTTGTACATGTGGTTCCTTTTCCCTTTTCTATGATCTCTTTGGGATACAGACCTAGTAGTGGTATTTCTGAGTCAAAGGGTATGCACAGTCTCATAGCCCTTTGGGCATAGTTCCAAATTGCTCTCCAGAATGGTTAGATCAGCTCACAACTCCACCAATAATGCATTAGTGTTCCAATTTTTCCACAGCTTCTCCAACATTTATTATTTTCCTTTTTTGTCATATTAGCCAATCTGATAGGTGTGAGATGGTGCCTCAGAGTTGTTTTAATTTGCATTTCTCTAATCAATAGTGATTTAGAGCATTTTTTCATATGGCAAAAGATAGCTTTGATTTCTTCATCAGAAAACTGCCTGTTCATATCCTTTGACCATTTCTCAATTGGGGAATGATTTGCATTCTTATAAATTTGATTTGTTCCCTACGTATTTTTAAAATGAGACCTTTATCAGAAATACTAGCTGTAAAAATTGTATCCCAGCTTTCTGCCTCCCTTGTAATTCTGGCTGCATTGCTTCTGTTTGTACAAAACCTTTTTAATTTAATGTAATCAAAATCATCCATTTTGCATTTCATAATATCCTCTATCTCTTGTTTGGTCATAAATTGTTCTGTTCTCCATAGATCTGAGAGGTAAACTATTCCTTTCTCTCCTAATTTACTTATTGTATCACCCTTTATGTCTAAATCATGTACCCATTTTGACCTTATTTTAGTATAAGGTATAAGATGTTGGTCTATGCCTAGTTTCTGCCAGACTATCTTCCAGTTTTCCCAGCAGTTTTTGTGAAATACTGAGTTCCTATCCCAGAAGCTGGAGTCTTTGGGTTTATCAAACAGTACATTACTATAGGCCTTTACTACTGTGTATCCTGTGCCTAACTATTCCACTGATCCACCACTCTATTTCATAGCCAGGACCAAATAGTTTTAATGACTGCCACGTCATAGTATCAGCTCTGTCCTTAAAAGCATGAGCCGTGCATGGTCCAGAGCTTCAGCAGCCACCCCCATAACCCAAGTCAACAGCACTGCAGTGAGTGGGGGCCCTGCCATGACCTAAACCTCATAACCCCTGAGCTTTTCCTCTTGGTAACATGAGTGAAACATAATGGAAGGTGCCACCTTTTCCTGGATAAGGCCTGACATTGCCCTGGATGGGTCCACAGTCTCAGCTCAGGTTAGTGTCTTTTGTATTCTCAGTTCCTGATTGACAGGCAATGGAAGACTAAGTGGAAACAAGACTTCCTTTCTCCTATGCAGGCTCTGAAGTTAAGGCCTGATGCACATGCTTAGAAGGGCTGGCTCAGAAGGGGACCAACCTTCCTGTTACACACACACACACACACACACACACACACGTTAGATTATAAACTCCTCAAATGCAAGGACTGTTTGGGTTTTGTCTTTGAATTTTCATTGCTAAGCATGGCACCTGCTACACAGTCAAAGCTTAATCAATGCTTCATGATGGAGGGATACATTGATTGATTGGAGTAACTTGCACAAGTTAGGTAAGAACCCAGGTGTCCTGACAACCACTTTCTGTAGCACTCCGAGATCCTCACTTTTCTTTTTCTTTTTTTTTCTTTGTCATTCATGATTATTATTCTTCAGACCCAGAAATGAGCTCTTGCTTAGACCTGTGGACAGACGCCATGGCCTCAGCCCACACTGAAGGCTGTTCACCTGCCCTCTCTCCTGGCTCACTTCATGAGGTCACCTTCCTTCCCTCTCCCCACACTACTTTGGGTCCCCACCCTACCCACACTACTTTGGGTCCCCTTCTCCCCATACTACTTTGGGTCCCCACCCTACCCCACGCACCTGGCAGTCTGGGATGGTGGAATGAGGGGGGACTGACAAAACACTGGGGTCCCCCCAACACCACTCTTGGGTACAAGAGCAGCGGACATGGGGTCAGAAGACCTGGCCTTGAGGCTGACACTTGTCAGTCACATGACCTCAGGCAAATCAATCACTTTCCCTCTCCAGGCTTCCCTTTCCCTTTCCCTTTCCTCCCCTGTAAAAGAAGGATGCTGAGGCTAATTCCCAGAGTCTTTGGCAACAGCAAAGTGTTGTGGTTACTCATGATCCTCCATCCCGGGGACCAAGGGAAAGGTTAGGAGAAAAGCTATTCGCAGTGACCACCTACCTTCCCAGCAGAGGAGCTACTTACTGTGTGGCCTTAGGAAAGTCACGTGACCTCTCTGGGCCTCAGTGTCTTTCTCTACAAACCCAGGAGGTTGGCTCTCTCACTTTCTGATACCCCTTACATCCCCTAGAGGAGCCCTAGTTCAAACATGACTCTGGAGTCCATGAATCAGACAGGTTCCACCTTGTCTGGAAACCTTTGGGTCCCACAGCTAGGGAAAGAGAGGAGACAGATGTTCTCTGTTCCACCCCCCCAGCACCCCATCCCCATTCCTATAATTAGGGTTTCTTATCTCTCAGTCCTGACATGACTCCAGGGATGACCCCCTTCTTTAAACAGCTGGAGCCAAATGGAAGGCAGGAAAGTTGAATGTCCTACAGGGATCAGAGAGCATCCATCTCCTCTCCAAGCAGAGCCTTCCTGCCTAGGGTGACAACCCCAGAGCTGGCCCCTCTGGTGGAGACCACAAACATGGAGGCGTGGAGCACAGAGAGTACCTGAATCTTGGCAAAGGAAAGGACAAAGACGGGGGAGGGAGGAGGCCACCACCAGGGGAGCTGGGAGTTGTTCAGTCACCTGGGGAGACAGGCGAGCAGAGCACCATCTGGTAGCTTCCGGTTCTAACTAATGCTTCTCATCATTGCTGAGTCAGCCGGCACCAAGGCCTGGTACAAGCTGCTTAATGCAAGAGCTCCGGTGAGAAGTCTTTGGGGACTGGGGGAAGGGGACGGATGGAGCCACAGTTAGGGAGGGGGAAACAGCGGAAGGGGCTGCCAAATAAGGCTGTTACTCTGGAAGCCAGAGAGGGAAGAGGGTAAAGACTAGTGAGTGGAGTAGAGTGGAGAGGGGAGAGAGTCAGCCTGACACTTATTCATCATGGGACCCTAGGTGAGTCCTATTCCCTTTCTCAGCCTCAGTTTTCTCCTCTGTAAAAGGAGTGAGTTGGCCTCTTTCTGGGTTGCCTCTGTTTCCCTTCTTTGGCTGTGTTCCTGTATAAAGAAGTTATAAGCTCTCCACCTTCTCCCTGCCAAGAAGGGCCTCCCTTTTCCCTGAGGGCCAAGGGGAAACTAGGGAACGGGGAAAGGACCTAAAGCCAAAGGAAAAAAAGAAGGACATCCAGGACAACGTTTTGGCACGAAAAGCGCAGGGACAGGGGGAGGCCCTACTAGACTAGCCCTGAAACTTCAGCCCTTTGGCTGGACAAGCACTGGGGGCTTGGGCCTTTGCTCTTTGACTAAGAACATTTGCCTCAAATATATTGGAAAATTGAATTTTCTACCCTGATGCCAGCAATGAGATGCCCAGGTAGGCAGACCTCTTTGACAAGATGGGAGGATGGAACCCACCTCAGAACCCAAACCAAACTATTCTTCTCTTCCTTCACCCACCCCAAGAAGGGCCAGAAGTGTTTTTTCTACATCTCATACTTAGAGGGCAAAGCCCATCCCAGATTGGGGACTGCCCTTCCCCATATGCCCACTCTGACCAAACCTTGGCCTTCAAGCCCAATTGAAGGACAATTTGAAGACTTTTGAAAAAATAGGAAGTCACATAAGGGAGAAGAAGCTGGCCTGCCCCTTTTCACTGACCCCCCTCATCACAAAGCAGGGTATTATCTGGCCTGATGGTGAAGGATTTGCCCATTAGTTGTTGGGTGGGGAACCAGCAGCCATATTCAGTCACCCTGACTTGAGGAAGCATCATCTCCTGGGATCCTTCAGGGTACCTTGTTCCCTAATTATTATTCAGGAGCGCATCCCCTTGGGGAGCTTTCTTTCGGGGGCTTCTTGGGACTCAGCAAAAGGAAGATGAAGTTGGGTGACTCCTTCAAGCCATCAAGGGAGCAGCACCTGGGCAAGAGGCCATTTGCTGGCCGATTACCAAGTCACCTTTCAGGATGAGGGCCCCACGAGCAGGACAGTGCGGCCCTTCACCAGGTCTGGATCTAGACAGTAAGAGCTCATCTAAGTTCAGTACAGGGGAAATAGAAGTCAAGGATGTGATACAAGGCAAAAACTATGAAGCAGAAAAAACTACCCAGGGCTATAGCCAGTAGCCTTGGCCCCCATTCTGTCTGTTTGCTCAGGAGTCCAAAAAGCTTTTCTTTCCCCAGGCTTCCCAAAGTGAATTGATTTTTAGGAAAGCATTTAAAAGGGGAAGACAATGAAAACTACTGCCAGGATAAGAATAAAACCAAACCACAAAACTGAAGAAATAGGTGCACCCCATGTTGGCCATGCTCTAGCATTCCCAACCTGATGAGCAGCCTACAAGTATGCAGTAAGAAACCACCTAAACGAAGCCTCTTTTGATCCAGGAATCCCATCATTCAGAATATATACAGAAAGTGTTACACTGGTTCAAAGATTTTCATAAAAGCTTTTTTATGCAAATGAAAAACCCAGAAGCAACCAAATGTCCAACAGCAGGGGAATCATTCAAGTGTGGCCCATTAATATCAATGGTAAAGAGTCGGGATGGTGTAGAAGATGGAGCTGGGAGTGACCCTGGGCAATCATGCCACCCCAACATGCCCTGGACGACTCTCTAAGGCAAGAAATAACTGATCTCTTGACCTCAGTCTCTGTATCTGTCAAATGGATATAAATAATACCTGAAATCCCTCTGTGAACATGAGCTATGGCAATTTCTGGGCCAGGTATTCCTTGCACCCTTGAACCCACAAACTGGACCCAAAAAAGTATGAAAGAATTTAATATTAGAATGCAAATGAAGACAAAGTAGATGGATGTAAGGAAACCCAGAGTGCACTTCTGAACTAACACCAAATGGAAAAAGAACTTGCCCCAGAGTATGGTTTGCTCATTCTGCCCATCAAGGAAGAAAAGTGAAGGAGAACAAGGGGACCAACAAAAAATCCTGTTGGAGGCTTGGAGGGAGGAACTGAAAAGTTAGCCTATTTCATGCATTGAAATGAAGTTAGAATAGAGGACTAAGTGAGAAGGAATTCTGTAAACTGGAAGCTTCTCCAGACAGGAAATCAAATGGTAACCACAACCAAAGGTCAGCCAGCTCCCAGGCTCTGTCCCTGTCCTTCTCTGGCCCAGGTTCCCATCAGAGCGTCAAGAGCCCCTGAGAGCAGGTCACCTAGTGGCCACAGAGCAGGATTGGAAACTGCCCAGCCAGTCAGTTCTTCAGGAACAGGAGCTCAGGAAAGATCACTCACAAACACCTACTGCACAATTTCCCTTTAAATTCAGGACCAATCTTGCAGCATCAGTACCAGGGGCAGGCCTTGGAGGTGGCAACAGTAGTTGCAGCAGCAGCAGCAGCAGCAGCAGCATCTTTAGGAGCTCTCAGGACAAAGACAGTAAGGGGGAATAGGACAACTGTTCAGAAAGAGATCACAGGGGCCCCTTTGCTGGCAACTGGGTGCAGCTGGTGCTGATTGGCAGCCCTATTACCCATAAGCAATTTCTGGGTGGAGAGGAACACTTCTCATTGGTCACAAGGGAACAGGGGACCTGGTCACAGTTCCAAGGCCATGAGGAACACTAGCACTTGTGGTTATGGGGAGCAGAGACCCTTTCTGGGTAGAGACTAGAGCACAGACCAGGAGATCAGTGACCACACCTCTCTCAGGATCATGCCACCTGGGAAGCACCAAAAACTTGCAGACCCCCAGAAACTAGCTCTGAAAATAGTAGCATAAAAAAGCCTGAAGTTGGGACAGTGTCCTCCCATCCCCAGGTGAGCAGAGCCCAACTTTAACATAAAGTTAAAAGTCAAGAAATAGACTAGGAAAATAAGCAAATGGGGAGGGGGTGAAGAACTTGACTATAAAAAGCTACTATGGTATCAGGGAAGACCAAGAACCAAACTCAGAAAAAGATAACATCATGGAAACAGCAACAACCAAAGCCTAATTGGACACAAGACCAACAAGAATTCCTGGAAAAGTTTTTGAGGTGCATTTTTTGTTTTTGATTTTGTTTTTTAAGACAGAGATAGGGGCAGCTAGGTGGTGCAGTGGATAAAGCACTGGCCTGGATTCAGGAAGACCTGAGTTCAAATCTGGCCTCAGACACTTGACACTTACTAGCTGTGTGACCCTGGGCAAGTCACTTAATGCTCATTGCCCAGATTAAAAAGAAAGAGAGAGATAAGAGTAGTAAAAGAAAAAATGTGAAAAGAAATGAGAGTGATGCAAGAAAATTATGAAAAGAGAATTAACACTAACTGTGTGATCCTGGGCAAGTCACTTAACCTTGATTGCCAGAGAGAGAGAGAGAGAGAGAGAGAGAGAGAGAGAGAGAGAGAGAGAGAGAGAGAGAGAGAATGAATTAACAGTTTGGTAAGAAGCACCAAAAATACTGAAGAAAACAATACCTTAAAAAACAGAATAGGCCAAATGATAAAAGAGGCAATGAATTGGGCATGCAACTAAAAAAACTAGAAAAAGAACAAATTAAAAATCTCCAATTAAATACCAATTTGGAAATCCTGAAAATTAAAGGAGGGATTAATAAAATTGAAAGAAAATTGTTGAACTAATAAATAAAACAAAAAGTTGGTCTTATGAGAAAAAGTAATAATAGATAAACCATTGGTTAATTTGATTTTTTAAAAGAAAGAAGAAAATCAAATTACTAGTAACAAAAATAAAAAGGTGATTTCTCCACCAGGGAAGAGGAAATTAAAACAATTATTAGGAGTTATTTTGCCCAATTATATGCCAATAGATCTGACAACCTAAGTGAAATATAAATTGCCCAGAATAACAAAAGAGGAAATAGAAAACTTAAATAACCCTATCTTAGAAAAATAAATTGAATGTGTTATAAATGATCTCCTCAAGAAAAAATTCCAGGACCAGATGGATTCATAAGTGAATTCTACCAAATATTTAAACAGCAATTAATCCCAATAGTCTATAAACTATTTGGGGAGATAGTTAAAGAAAGAGTCTTACCAATTCTTTTTGCAACACAAATATGGTGCTGATACCTAAACCAAGGAGAGCAAAAACAAGAAAGAAAACTACAGAACAATTTTCCTAATGAATATTGATGTAAAATTTTCAAATAAATTATCGGCAAGGAGATTAAAGCTTAAATTAAATTAAATTAAAGATTAAAGCAGTATACCACAAAGACCATCCATTATGACCAGGTGGGTTCTATACCAGGAATTCAGGGTTGAATTCAATATTAGGAAAATTATCAGTATAACTGACCATATCAATAACAAAACCAACAGAAATTATGTGATTATCTCAATAGATGCAGAAAAGCTTTTGATAAAATACAACGTCCATTCCTATTACAAACAATAGAGATCATAGGAATAAATGGAACTTTCCTTAAAATGATAACTAGTATCTATCGAAAACCATCAGCAAACATTATCTGTAATTGAGATAAGATAGAAACCTTCTCAATAAGATCAGGGGTGAAGCAAGGCTGCCCATTATCACGACTATTATTCAATATTATATTAGAAATGCTAGTTTTGGCAATAAGAGAAGAAAAAGAAATCAAAGGAATTAGAACAGGCGATTAGGAAACAAAACTATCACTCTTTGCAGATGAAATGATGACATACTTAGACAATCTTAGAGACTCAACTGAAATACTAGTTAAAATAATTAACAACTTCAGTAAAATTGCAGGACATAAAATAAACCCATATAAATCATCAGCATTGAATCTACTTCCTGGAGTCAAGAGGGTGGAGTAAGCAGTAAACCGCTGTAACTCTCCCATATTTACCTCCAAACAAGCATAAAATAAATAGTGCCCCCAAACAAATCCTAGAACAGCAGTACCAAGCAAAAACAAGGGATGAAACCATTTTAGCCCAAGAAATTTGGAAGATTGGCAGGAAATGTCTGTCTCACTCAAGTAAAAGGGGAGTGCAGTCCAGGACAGGAAGCATCCCAGCAAGCCAGCAGCAAGCTCCACCTCAACAAACCAGTGTGAGATTCTGAGCCCCAGTGCAGTGGAGCAGGCAAACACCAACACCAGGACTCCTGACATGCCTCAGCAAAACCAGGGGAAGAGACAGACTCCAGCTCCAAGAACCAACACTTGCTTCAGCATAGTCCTGGGAAAATAGGGAGCCTCCAGCAGCCAGACTTCCACATGCTTCAGCATAGCCCTGGGGAAATGCAGAAACACTCCACCAGCCTAAGCATATGCCAGACACCAGCACTAGGACCACAGCTCAGCATCAGGTAAGCTGCCAGACCACTACAACCTCTAGCACTGCCAGCCATCCCTCACCCCAACCCCTCATTGAAACACCAGACACAAGGATCCTCTGTGGCCTCAGGGTAACAACACTGCAGCACCAGGTAAACAGCCAGTGCCTACACCCCCTGGCAAAAGAATACTGAGACAGTGCCCCCTCCACCGCAGGAGCAGAGCTCAAATTTAAAAGAAAGGAAAAAGGCTAAAAAAAAGATGAGCAGAAAACAAACAAAAAAAGAATCTGACCATAGAAAGTTATTATGGTGACAGGGAAGATCAAGACACAAACTCCAAAGGGGACAACAATGTCAAAACACCTTTGGACTAAACCCCAAACAAAAATGGGAAATGGTCTCAAACCCAGAAGGAACTCATGGAAAAGCTCAAAAAGGATCTTTAAAATCAAGGGAGGTAGGAGAAAAATTGGGGAAAGAAATTTAAATGATGCAAGAGAATTATGGAAAAAAAGTCAACAGCTTGGGAAAAGAAGACAACTGCTTAAAAAGTAGAATTGGTCAAATAGAAAAGGAAATACAAAAGCTAACTGAGGAAAACAACTTCTTAAAAATTAGAATTGGGCAAGTGGAAGCTAATGACTCTATGAGACATCAAGAATCAATCAAAAAAATTAAAAAGAAGAAAAAATAGAAGAAAATGTAAAATACCTTATTGGAAAAACAACTGGTCTGGAAAATAGATCAAGCAGAGACAACGTCAGAATCGTTAGACTACCTGAAAGCCATAATCAAAAGGAAGACCTAGACAGCATCTTTCAAGAAATTATCAAAGAAAACTGCCCTGGTATCCTGGAACCAAAGGGCAAAATAGGCACTGAAAGAATCTACCGATCACCTCAAGAAAGAAATCCCAAAATAAAAACTCCAAAGAATATTGTAACTAAATTTCAGAACTATCAAGTCAAGAAAATACCGCAAGTAGCCAGAAAGAAACAATTCAAATATCAGGGAGCCACAATCAGGATCACACAGGACTTAGCAGCTGCAACGCTAAAGGATCAGAGGTCGTGGAACATGATATTAGAGGAGGCAAAGGAACTAGGACTACAACCTAGAATAACCTACCCAGTGAAATTAAGCATAATAATTCTAAAGGGAAATGGTCAGTCAGTGAAATAGATGGATTTTGAGCTTTCATAAGGAAAGGACCAGAATTGAACAAAAAAATTATCTCCAATATCAAGATCCAAGAGAAGTCCAAAAAGGGAAAAAGGGAAAAGAAAACATAAGGGATTCAATGGAGCTGGTTATTTACATCCCTACATGGGAAGATGATACTTATAATTCTTAGGAGTACAGCTAGAAGGAATATACATAGGCAGAGGGTATGGATATAAGGTGAGTTTGTGGGAATGGCATAAAAATAATTAAGGGATGAGAAAGAAAAGTACACTGGGTGCAGAAGGAAAGGGGAAGTAGAATGGGGTAAATTATTTCACATGAAGAGACCAAAAATCTATTATAGTAGAGGGAAAACCAGGAGGGTGGACAATGGGCATCATTTGAACCTTACTCTCATCAGTATTAACTCAAAGAAGGAATAATACACACAATCAGTCACATATAGAAATGTATTTTACCCAACAGGAAAGCAGGAGGGGAGGAGATTAAATAAAGGGGAGGAGGGACTGGGAGAAGAGAGGGCAGACCAGGAGAGGTGGTAGACAGAAACAAAACACAGCTGAAGAGGGAAAGTGTGAAAGGAGAGAGAGGACAAAGAGGAGGGAAAATAAGATGGAGGGAAATACACAGTTAGCAATCTTAACTATGAATGTGGATGGGATGAACTCTCCCATAAAATGGAAGTGGATCAAAAAACAGAATCCTACAATGTGTTGTTTACAAGAAACACACTTGAAGCAGAGAGACGCACACAGAGTAAAAGTAAAAAGATGGAGCAGAATCTATCATGCTTCAGCTGAAGTAAAAATTGTTTTTAAAAAAGCAGGGGTAGGGGCAGCTAGGTGTCACAGTGGATAGAGCACCAGCCCTGGATTCAGGAGGACCTAAGTTTAAATCCGGCCTCAGACACTTGATGCTTACTAGCTGTGTGACCCTGGGCAAGTCACTTAACCCTCATTGCCCTGCAAAAAAAAAGCAGGGGTAGCAATTTTGAACTCAGACAACGCAAAAGCAAAAATAGACCTAATTAAAAGGAAGGAAACTACATCTTGCTAAAAGGTACCATAGACAACAAAGTAAGATCAATCAATACTAAACATATATGCAACAAGTGATATAGCATCCAAATTCTTTTTTATGTTCTTTTTTTCTTAATAGTATTTTTTTCCCAATTACATGTAAAGATAGTTTTCAACATTCATTGTGTGTGTATGTGTGTGTGTTTGTTGTTGTTGCTATTGTTGTTTTTGCAGGGCAATGAGGGTTAAGTGACTTGCCCAGGGTCACACAGCCAGTAAGTGTCAAGTGTCTGAGTCCGGATTTGAACTCAGGCCCTCCTGAATCCAGGGCCAGTGCTTTATCCATTGCTCCCCACCCCCACCAACATTCATTTTTGTAAGATTTTGAGTTCCACATTTTTCTCCCTTTCTCTCTTCCCTCCCCCATCCCCAATCTGATATAGGTCATACAGTACAATCATGTTAAACATTTCCACTTTAGCCATGTTGTGAAAGAAGAATTGGAACAAAAGGGAAAAAACACAAGAAAGAAGAAAGAAAAAGACAAAAAAATTGAAAATAGTATGCTTTGATCTGCATTTTGTGGTGGCAAAGAACTGGAAACTGAGGGAATGTTCATCAGTTAGGAAATGGCTCAACAAGTTGTGGTATATATATGAATGTAATGGAATACTATCGTGCTATAAGAAATGATAAGCAGGCAGATTTCAGAAAAACCTGGAAAGACTTACATGAACTGATGCTGAGTGAAGTGAGCAGAACCAGGAGAATATTGGACACAGCAACACTGTATGGTGATCAGCTATGATAGACTTAGCTCTTCTCAGCAATATGATGATCCAAGACAATTCCAAAAGATTCAGGGTGAAAAATGCTATCCACCTCCAGAGAAAAAACTGATGGAGTATAAATGCAAATCAAAACATTCTTTTAAAAAAATTTTATTTTTCTTAAGGGTTTTTGGTCTATTTTCTTTCATAAAATGACTGATATGGAAATATGTTTTACATTATTGTGCACATATAACCTATATCAAATTGCTTGCCTTCTCAAGGATGGGATAGGGGAGAAAGAGAATTCAGAACTCAAAATTTTTTAAATGAATGTTTAAAATAATTTTATATATTATTGAGTAAAAAAATTTTTTTTAATTTTTAATCCATCAGGAAGAATCAGGCTTTTCTCTTGTTGAAAAACACAACCCTAAATTTAATGCCTGGCCCTCCTGGATCCAACATTTCTTCTGGCTACCCAGCGGTTTGCCTGAAAAGAGATCTGTACATTTGAGTGGACTTCAAGCTCCCCATGAGACAACAGTACCAGGTGGCAGACAGAAATCCCCAAAGCCCAGACCTGGCTGCCAGAAATAGGTAGGTTATGGGCTCCCATCCTCTGCCCTCTCCATAACACAACTGGAGACAAAAAGAAGCTGGAGAGTTTGCAGAGGGTAAATAGGATAGGAAAGGGTCTTGAGAATATATTATGAGTCTCTGGTGAAGTAAGTGGTGATGTCTAGCCTGGAAAAGGGAAGAACTTGTGGGTGGGAGAAACTCTACTGCCTTAGACAGCTTTAGCAGCTGTGTGATCCTGGGCCCTTCTGGCGTCTTCATAGTGATCTTTGGATACAATCACAGATGAACCTATTCTTGTCAGGCCCTAAGCATGCAAGGATTACTTGAGCATAGGCTCTACCTTGGAGTCTACCTGGTCTACTATGACCAGGCTACCTGAAACAACACAGAACTGTTGCTGGGCCCAAGGGTGCTAGTGCACTGGGCTTCTCCCACTCAGGGGGTCTCTAACTCTGGCCCTGCATTCAATGCTGGGGGAGCCTGTCCCCTCAGGGGTGATGGGTCAGGACTCAGTGGTGGGCTGGAGCCAGTTCCAATCAGCTCTCCATAGCAAATTGTTCAACCAGTGGCAATGCTATAATTCAGGGTTTGATTTATTGTTTTGTTGACTTCTAGACTTAAGAAAGTGATGAAGAAAATGTTAATAATGCAAACTAAACTTCAAAGTGTATTTTGTGCACATTTTTTAAAAGAGCCAGTCGTTAAACATTTACCTGCATGCCACAGGCTCTGGTTTTTTTTTCCCTCTCAAACTCTGGCTTTTTACACCACCACCTCTGGGTCCTGAGGAGAATCACTGAAAGTGATTCGACTCATGTCTAAGTTCTCCTCAAAAAGGGGATTAGAAATGTAGATCAGATATAAGACAGCTATTTATTTCCACCACACAAAATAAATGCTTAAAACACAAAAGCCTCAAAAGTGTGCATCAACAAAGACTTAAACATGAAACAATAACCTATATTTCATCTCTTCTTATACTCTCCTGAGGGGCTGATATGCAAAACATTAAAACCTAAAACAGGATTGAATAGGCATTTCACCTTCACCTCTGCTCTGCACTGCAGGCCAGTTGAGAGAAAAACCTGCCCTCCCTCAAACCAAAACACCTGGGACCCTCTGAACTTTGGGACAGTAGGGCCCCACTGTAAGATGGCAAGATGAGCAAGCAAAGAAAGTTGAGAACAATAGAAAGTTTCTTTAGCAACAAGGAAGATAGAGGTGCACCCTCAGAAGTGGATAACAACCTCAGGGCCCCTACATCCAATGCTTCCCAGAAAAATACAAATTGGTCTCAGGCCATGGAAGCACTCAAAAGGGACTTTGAAGAGAAAGTAGGAGAGATAGAAGGAAGATTTAGAGAGGTGGAGAAGAGAATGGAAAGAGAAATGAGAGCAATGCAGGAAAGCTATGAGAAAAAAGTCAACAGCTTGAAAATCCAAATGGAAAAGGAGATACAAAAGCTCTCAAAAGAAAATAATTGCCTAAGAATTAGGATTGAACAAATGGAAGCTAGTGACTTTATGAGAAACCAAGACACAGTAAAGCAAATCCAAATGAATAAAAAATAGAGGGCAATGTGAAATATCTCCTTGGAAAAACAGCTGACCTGGAAAATAGATCCAGGAGAGATAATTTGAAAATCATTGGACTACCTGAAAACTATGACCAAAATAAGAGTTTAGACAGCATCTTCCAAGAGGTTGTCAGGGGAAATTGCCCTGATATTCTAGAAGCAGAAGTTAAAATAGAAATTGAAAGAATCCACCGATCACCTCCTGAAATAAATCCCAAAAGGAAAACCTCCAGGAATATTATAGCCAAAGTCCAGAGCTCCCAGGTCAAGGAGAAAATATTGCAAGCAGCTAGAAAAAAGGAATTCAAATACTGTGGAGCTACAATAAGGATAAAACAAGATCCAGCAGCATCTACATTAAAGGACCAGAGGACATGGAACATGATATTCCAGAGGGCAAAGGAACTGGGACTACAGCCAAGAATTACCTACCCAGCAAAACTGAATATAATCTTTCAGAGGAAAATATGGGAATAAACATCTCTTTCAAAATCCACAAGTTCTGGAAAGTCAGGTTAAGTGTGGGCTCCTCCTATTAGCTAGAAATATGAGAGTACTTTTTTGGGATACCTCCCATAGTACAGCCAGCTCTGGCTGAGGAATCCAGGAGTTTCTGCTACCTAGAACTTGCTAGGTTACTTCCAAGGCTGGAAGCATCCAGCTTAGGATCTCAAGCCAGTCACTATATTCAGGCAAAGAAAGACAATGGGAGAAGTAGTGAGTCTTGAGAACCTGAAGGTTCACGTATACTAGTATCTGTTCGAGCGGCCACATGCAAATGGTTGCTGTTTCTGCCAGGGTGTAAAGGGAGTGTAAAAGGAGCGAGGGTGGAAGTGGTCACACTAGTACAATGCCACTTGCCTCTGTCACAGGGTGAGGATGGGGGAATTGTAACCCCTTGGGGACAGTTAGTTTTCTGTGCTGAGCCAGAACATTGTGACCCAAGGTCCTATAGTTGTGGGGCAGGGCACAGGACACACACTCATCGATTTGCTCCATTGCACCCCCAAGTATAGACAGTGCCTAAGAGGGGTCCCCACCAAAGTACTGCATTGGAGAGCTATCACATTGGAGGAAAGAGGCTGGCACCTGAACAGGGCTGACTGGTGGCAGCCCAGTATAAAGGCTACAGAAGAGCTGTGAGAGAGGAAAGAGTGGTTGGCATTAGAACAAGTAAGGCCTTGAAGACCAGGCTACGGAGTGGGAGCTTTAGCATAAGTAATGGAAGACAACTTTAGACTTTTGGATTAAAGAAACACATGCTTAAGGCAGACGAATCTAGGAGCTTGGGCTGCGTGGACAGGAGTGGATGGGAACCAAGGAGCCGGGGAGTCTAAGGGGATTGGGGGGGCTGTGCTACCATGAAAAGATAAAGAAGGGGAAAGAGAGGAGGGAGCATGAGGCCAGAAACCCCATATTCAATGAACACCTTTGCTTTATGCCATGAAAATGAGTGGCAGCCCATCAGTGGTTTTTGTTCACCTTGGCCTTTGGAATGAGGATGGGCCCAAAACAGCCACTGCATATCCTTGTGAGTATTTGCCACCTGGAGACATACAGTCTCCCTTCCCTTCTCCCTCCCCCCCCCAGGCCCTGGTCCCACTTCTGCAAGGCAGGCAGGATGTACTGGGCCTTTGTAAATTGTTTGGAAACTCCTTTATGGTTTGTGAATATTTATATGCACGGGGAGCTTAGGAGCTATCACTGGGTGGTCTCCTTTCAAAGAGCACTTGGTAGCAGGGTTGTACCCCTGGGGGTGATGCTTCAGAGCCCTGGGGGCTCCTTGAGGCTCAGAAGATGTCACTAAGAGTCAGCTGTGCTGCTAACAAACACCTACTATAAATCACCTACTAGGAGTCAAGCACTGTGCTAGGTGCCTTACAAAGATTACCTCATTTGCTCCTCATAATAACCCTTGAGAAGTAGGTTGGGTCATTATCCCATTTTACAGTTGAGGAAACTGAGGCAGAGAGAAGTCCAGTGACTTGCCTAGGGCTTCACATAGTATCTGAGGCTGGATTTGAACTTAAGACTTCTCTATCCACCACACCAGGCTCTGCAACCCAAAAGGCAAACATTAGATATGCCATAAGGAGGCCGGGGCCTTGCTACTGAAAACCTTAGGGCCTCAGGCTCTTCTGTCTACCAGACAGCTAAATCTTTCTATATGTGTGATCTTCCTTAAGTGCAGGTCAGACTAAAGCAATAAAGCCCAGTGGCTCCTGGACCAAATAGAAAATTCTCTGCTTGGCTTTGAAAGCCCTTCTCAATTCTTTCCTTCCCTCCCGTTCCAGTCTGTACTGGGCAATCCAGGGGCCCTGGTCTCCTGGCTGCTCTGCTCATCTTCCAACTGTCCCCCATGCCTCAAAGTCTCTCCTTCCTCATCTCCAGCTCCTGACTCCTAGGGACTTCCAGTCCCAGTAAAAACCCACCTTCTACAAGAAGCCTTAACATTAGGTTATTATTAGGTTGCCTACTCTGAGATTATCTCCAATTTCCCACCATATGTGTGTATGTGTGTATACACACGGTGCTTAAGAAATGCCTCTGAATTTGACTTCCCCAGAGTCTGAACCTTGAAGGGGATAGGCTCCATTTGGAGCCCCAGGATTTAGCACTTCAATGCTGGCTTCATTCATTCATTTTCATTCATTTACTTATAAATCTAACTGCTTGTGTTCTGAGACTTGTCAGCCTATGCACTTGTAAGGAGACTGATGATTGAGTGGAGGGGGGAGGAGAAGGGGGAGAGAAAGAGGAACTGGAGGGGAGAAGGAGAAGAGGAAGGGGAAGGGGACAGGGGGATTGGCTAGGAGCACTTTGCAGATAATCAAAGCTCTAAGCAATGAGACTGTGCAAAAGAACAGAGGTTAGGAGTCTTGGGTTGGGGGCAGATTAGATGACCTGTAAGATTCAACCTTTGGGTCCTTGGCCCAGGCTCTGTCTTTGCCATGACTCCTGGATGCCATTTTTGTTCGTTAACAAAAAAGGGGGGGTGGGGCTTGGACTCTCCCTGTGTGTGCATGAACAAACAACTTATGTATGTATATGCTATAGCATGTACATGTGAGTAATTGTGGGTGTGACCAATGTTAGTATAAGGAACTGCCCTGGGGTGTGTGTGTGTGTGTGTGTGTGTGTGTTGGCAGGCATGTGACTCACACCTATTAGAGTATATGGAAGGGTGTATATGTGCATGTGTATGTGTGTGTGTGTGTGTGTGTGTGTGTGTGTGGTAGACTGTGACACACCTATGAGAGTATATGGAAGGGTGTGTATGTGTGTGGTGGTGGACGTGTGATTCACACCTACGAGAGTGTATGGAAGAGTGTGTGTGTGTGTGTGTGTGTGGTGGCAGACTGTGACACACCTACGAGAGTATATGGAAGGGTGTGTGTGTGTGTGTGTGTGTGCGTGTGTGTGTGTGTGTGTGTGTGTGTGTGTGTGTGGTGGCAGACTGTGACACACCTAAGAGAGTATATGGAAAGGTGTGTGTGTGTGTGTGTGTGTGTGTGTGTGTGTGGTGGCAGACTGTGACACACATACGAGAGTATATGGAAGGGTGTGTGTGTGTGTGTGTGTGTGTGTGTGTGGTGGCAGACTGTGACACACCTAAGAGAGTATATGGAAAGGTGTGTGTGTTTGTGTGTGTGTGTGTGTGTGTGTGTGGTGGCAGACTGTGACACACCTACGAGAGTATATGGAAGGGTGTGTGTGTGCGTGTGTGTGTGTGTGCGTGCGTGTGTGTGTGTGTGTGTGTGTGTGTGTGTGTGTGTGTGCGCGCGCGCGCGCCTGTGCCTATGCCTGTGCCTGTGGCTGTGAGAGCCCGGGAGGAGGGAAGGTGGGAGCGCCCAGCCCAGCCCAGCCTTTGTCCCCTCCCTCCATCTCTCCGTCCCTCCCTCCCTCCCGGTCTCTTCTCTCCCGCCGGCCGCAGCAGCAGCAGCAGCAGCAGCAGCAGCAGCAGCAGCAGCAGCAGCCTCCGCCTTCGCTCTCCCTCCTGCCTCGGTGCCCCAGCCGCTCCCCGCGCTCTGCGGTGCCTGGATGCCGGCTCCCGGCCCCGGCAGCATGAGAAGCCTCTCTCTTTTGCTCCCGTCTCCCTTCCAAGCCTTTACCAGTGAGTGCCGGGGAGCCCAGGGGACTGGGGGGCTGGGGAGGGGGCGCCACTGCCCTGGGGCTCTCCCCCAGGTAGCTGTGCCCGGGGAGGGGGCACTCCCTGGAGCAGCAGAACCAGGGGTGGGGGTGGGGGTGGGGGGGCGTGCTGCTCCTCGTGTCTCCCTGGAGATGCGGGGGCTCGGGAATTGGGCAGTGGGGGAAGGCGGGGTGGGCTGTGACCCTCCCTCCCTCCCCTCACATCCCTCCCCTGTCTGTGAGAGAGAAGGGGCCGGCTGCTGGGGGGGGGTTGCACTCAAGCCACAGCCACAGGAAGGCGGCTCCCCTCAGCCAGGGAGTGGAAGGAGGGTCTTCTGTCCATTCCAGAGTGAGGAGGGGTGGAAGGAGCAGGGCGGCCACCCAACGCTCAGGGCCACTTGGGAGCCCAGCCCTTCCTTTCTATGGGGCTGGAGAAGGGTGGGGGGGAGCTGCTGAGCAGTCTAGGCTGGCAGGTAGCAGAGACAAGAGAAGCAGGCTTTTAAGTGGCCAGCCACAGCCCACCACTCATCCCCAGCCCTTATGCCATCCACCCTCCCTTCCTTTTAAAAAGGCTATTTGCTGTTCAAATCTGAACATGGCAAGGTTCAGAGCAGGAAGGGATTCCCAAGTCAATCCCACCCCTCATTTGACAAATGAAGAAACTGGGGGAAGAAATTCAAATTATATTCCTAAATTCTCACAGGTAGTGGAACAGCAGGAACAGAGATTGGAACCCATGGCCTAGGGTCCTCTTGCCCCCAAATGTAGGGAGCCAGTGAAAACATGATCACTCTCTGTGGATAACATGAGATCTGACCTAAAGACAGACACACAGAGACAGACAGACACAAAGAGACAGAGGCATAAAGACACAGAGACATAGAAACAGTAAAACACAGAGAGAGGGAGAGAAAGAAAAGGTGAGATAGAAAAGAGGGAGAGGCAGAGCCAGAGCCAGAGCCAGAGAGACTGGGAGGGAGGGAGAGACAGAAAGACAGAGAGAGACAGAGATGCAAAGAGAGACCCAGAGAGAGACAGAGACACAGAGGTAGAGGCAGAGAAACAGACAGAGAGACACAGAAAGAGACAGAGAGACACAGAAAGAGACAGAGAGACAGACAGAGACAGAACGAGACACAGACACAGAGGGAGACAGAGGCAGAGAGACAGACAGAGAGAGAGAAGAGAGGAGAGACACAGAGACACAGAGACAGAGACAGAGAGAGACAGAGACAGAGGCAGAGAGACAGAAAGAGAAGAGAAGAGAGAGAGAACAGCTAGCCAGATGCACCTTGTGAATTACAGGTCACTTTCCTCGCCCCAGCCAGTGGAAGCAGGGAATCCAAGTGGCATCTTCTCTTGGCAGATGTACAAAGAAATTTTGCAAGGTAAAGCAATCTGCCCACACTGTCACAGTCAGGAAGTCACTGCCCAGGGTCACATAGCTGATATGTATCAGAGGCAAGACATGCCCAGAGCTTCCTGCCTCCCACTATGAATCTCTTCTGTTGATATTACCTGATGTAAGAATTCTCACGACACTTCTAGAAGGTAGACAATGCAAGCAGGATCCTTCCCGTTTTATACAAAAGCAAAACGAGGTCCAGAAAGGCTCAAATCCAGATCTTGACTTAGAAAGAATGGCGATCAGCATTAGAGATGGAAGGGACCTCAGAGCTCTTGCTGTACAAAAGAGGAAACTGAGGCCACAAAGGGGAAACAAGTTACTAACACTCCACAGGTGGTTGGGTTTGGTGGTGGTTTGGTTTGGGGTTTGGGGTTTGGTTTGGTTTTTTGGAGGTGATGGGGTTAAGAGACTTGCCTAGGGACACACAGCTTGTCAGTGTCTGAGGCCAGATTTGAACTCAGGTCTTCCTGACTTCGGGACTGAGGCTCTCTCCACCGACCCCCACAGGTGGCATTTAAGATTTCCGAAGCATTGTACAGGACTGTTTCATTCTCAGCCACCAGGTGGGTTGGGCATTATCATCATCCTCACTTTTCAGATGTGGAAATGAGTCTGAGAGAAAGTGAAGTGATTTTTCTTAGGGCCCCTGAGATAACAAGTGTCTGGAGTGGATTCAAATCCAGGACAAATCCACAAAGGTTGTAAGTGTCCAAGTCTTCTGAGGCTAGGCTCCAACCTTTCTGGCTTAGCTCTGGCTTTCTTCCCCATTCTTCCCTCTCCTTCCATTCTGTCAGACCTGCACACCCACCTCTCTGTGTCCGTGTCGTTTCTTCCCAATGGAATGGAACTTCCTTGAAGGAAGACGCCATTTCATTTTGGTCTTTGGGGGGTCCTCGGCTGCTAGCCCAATGCCAGATAGACAGGGGCCGCTTAATATGTTGACTGTGACAATCCAGCTGAGGGGGTGCCACCCCCACCCCTGCCTCCTCCAGAGCTGGAGAAGAGCTGCTTGTTCATGGAACTCAGTACACTCCTGACACACCCCGAGAGAGGGGACATGAGTTCTAATCCAGACTCCACCACTTCCTCCCTGATGTGGACCCAGAGGTGGCTGGTAGAGTGACAGTGACCTTGGACAAGTCATTTCCAGCTCTGGGCTTTGGTTTTGTCCTCTGTGACAGGTATCCGAATGTAAGGTGTGCCGCTCAGGTAGAAATGGCTGAGCTGGTAGCCAGTTCCCAAGGCTCTGGGGATGCAAACACAAACCTGGGCCCCACCCTTAAGGAGGGAAAAGGCTTTCCCAAGGCCATGGAGGGAGGGAGGAAGTAGTTGGGTCCTGACCTGACATCTCCCTGTGAGGAGCAGAGCCAGGGGAGTGCAATCCCAAAGGGGCAGGGCGGAAGGGTGAGGGGTGAACTATGGTGGTAGCAGCAAGAAGGGGGCCTAGTTAGGATGGAGAAAGGACAGTTAGGCTGCTGAGCAGAGGCTGAAGGGGCCCCTGAGAAAAGGGCCCAGGCTGGGGAGAGGGGCCCAGTGTGCCCCTCGGCCGCCCCTTTCTAGGCAATGTCATGGACATGGAAAGGGCTTGGCTTCCCAGCCTACTAGGCCTGGAAGAGAATAAATGCCTGGGGAAGACAGTAAATCTGCCTGAGGGCCGGGGGAAGATGGGGCAGAGAATATCCATGTGTGGAGGTGGCCACTTCTGTTCCCTTCCTGTGGAGGCCTGGCCTGGATCTGGGGAAGTCCCTTAGGCTTCAGCACAGTCTTTTGTCCCAGGACTTGCACTTGGACGCTGCATCTGCCCCAAATCTCTGGGCTCCTGGGCCTTGCACCTCTGACAGACTGTGTGGGACTTGATCATTGCCCCACAGCTGCCTCCTTGACCCTTCAGCTATGCCCCCCTGGCTCGCTGAATCAGGCCCCCAACACTGCCCCGAGGATCAGTCTCCCCCTAATCCTAGGACAGGAGCCAGGAAATGGGAAACACTGTGCCAGTGCTCCCAGGCCACTGAGAGACCCCTCCTCCTCTTTCTTTCCTTCCTGTTCCTCCTCCCCTTCCTCCTTCTCCCCCACCTCCTCTTCTTCTTCCTCCTCCCCCATCTCCTCTTCCTCCCCTCCCACCTCCTCCTCTTCCTCCTTCTCCCTTCCAATCTCCTCTTCTTTCTCCTCCTCCTCTTCTTCCTTCCCTCCCACCTCCTCTTTCTCCTTTCCTCTCAGTCCTTTGCTCTCTTCCTTCCTCACTTTCCTCCTCCTTTTCCATTTCCTATTCTCTTTCTATCATTGATATTCTAAAATAATATTGAATAATTTTAGAAAATGAGTACCTCAAGCTCAGAGCCTGGCCCCTAGGGTTTGCTAAAATTCCCAGCCTCCCATTCTCAGTAAATACTGCTCTGAAACAGAGAGAGAGAGAGAGAGAGAGAGAGAGAGAGAGAGAGAGAGAGAGAGAGAGAGAGAGAGAGAGAGATTGGCTTTGGTCTGAGCCCTGGGGATGGGAACAGGGAGCAGAGGGAAGAAAGGGAAGGGGAAGAGACCTGCCAGAGGGGACAGACTCGAGTCTCCCACTTGTGCCTCTGCCCCCAAGCCTGCACAACATGACATCCCAGGCTAAGGTTAACACAAGAAGACAGAACTCAACCAGTCACCAACATAACAATGGCAAGCCCAGATGTGTGTGTGTATTTGTGGGGTGGGGAGGTCCAAAGGAGTGAGGGCCAAGGATGGAGGATAGGGAAGGGGGAGGGGAAGAAATTGGTGTCAAAGTAACATTAAAGCAATTATTTTTTTCTTTTTAAAGAACAGTAATTATGGCTCATATGTGAATAGCATTTTTTGTTACAATCCATTTTCTCACTTGATAATCAAATGATTAGACCTTTGACCAAAGAAAAGCTACATTTTCTTCACATGTTAGACATTTTTTAAAGAATAAAGAAGAGAAGGAGGGAGGGAGATAGGGAGAAGAAGGTAGGGGAGGGAAAAAGAAGAAAGAAAAGAAACAATCCAGGAAGGAAGGAATAGTGGGAGGGAGGGGGAGGGAGGGAGAAAGGAAGAAAGGAAGAAAGGAAGAAAGGAAGGAAGGAAGGAAGGAAGGAAGGAAGGAAGGAAGGAAGGAAGGAAGGAAGGAAGGAAGGAAGGAAGGAAGGAAGGAAGGGTGGGAGGGAGGGGGAAGGAGGAAGGAAGGAGGGGAAAAGGAGGGAAGAAAAGAAGGAAGGGAGGGAGGGAGATCATTTTATAAAAGCATGATGAACAAAGCCCATTTAAGTCATAGGCTGGCAAGTCCCTTGTCATCTAGGGTATCCTTAAGAAATGTTCCCTCCCTCCCTCCCTTCTTCCTTCCTTCCTTCCCTTCCTCCCTCCCTCCCTCTCTCCCTCCTTCCTTCCCTCCCTCTCTCCCTCCTTCTTTCCTCCCCTCTCTCCCTCTTTCCCTCCTCCCTCCCTCCCTTCCTTTCTTCCCTCCCTCCTTCCTTCCCATGGAGCCTGTAGACAGGAAGCCTCTGAGCCAGCACAGTCTAGCAACAGGTGCGATAAGGAGTCATTCCGATGTGGGCTCATCAGAATTTCTCTGATTGGTGACAAAGTCATGGGTCTTGCTCATACTCCTGTGCCTTGTTGAGTGCATTCTTCATTCAGTTAAAAGTTAGTGAAAATGAAGGTGTTTTCCCCATTGAAGTTCATGGTTACCCTCCTATCTATGGCTCCCAGGTTAAGATCCCCTAGTTCAATCCCTTCATGCTACATGCAGAAGGGAAGGGAAGGCAAGGGACTTCCTCCCCCAAGGATGAAGAGCCAGTCACTAGTGGCACCACATTGACCAGGAGCTATGACTAGTGTCCATGCCGAGTTACTTTTCCCAAGCCCTGCAATTCCTCCTTTTTAGAGCTTGTACATCATCTCATTTCTAGATACATTCCTCTCCACTCCTCTGGACAAAGAACAACTGTGGAGCAAAGCCAGCCCAGCGACTGCACCTGCCACACCTATGATGAGCTGTACCCACACCCACCCACCCACTCCCACCCCACACCTTCCCTGAGGCCAAGATCTGGTCATCATCATGACACTGTCATGATCAGTTTCTTTCTTTGCTGTTGTATTTGCTGCTTTCCTGCTTCTGCCTTCTTCTCTCATCATTTCTTACAAATCCCTGGGGTTTGTTGTGTCTTCTAAAAGACAAAATAACGTTCGATCCCACCACTACAAAACATTGTTCTCAGTCCTCTCCTCTAATGGGCAGCCGCATTGTTCTGTTTCTTTGCTAGCACGTTTCGGGGTGGGGGGGAACGATCAGGGAACACAATGATGACCGTACTGCTGAAGGAGCAGGAGATGAGAAGCTTTAGGGTAGCTTACTTACTTACTTCAAATGCAAGGACTTTGTGAATCGTGAAGCTCTAAAGGACTGTGATCTCATGATCACAGAAGGGCTTCGAGGCTAGAGACATCACCAGGCAAGTGTGATTGCTTGTTCACCTTGGAACATGGCAGCAGATCTTGGCTGACTCCCAAGGAGGGTCAGCGCTCAATGAGGGCAAGAAAAGGCGGACTAACCTTGGAGGGAGAAGAAGAGTGCAGTGTGGGTTCCCCCCACCCCTGCTGCCTTCTTGGGATTGACTCCACTCTAGTAAGAGCTTTAGAGGGGGACAACTGTACAGTCACTACAAGCCGCTTAATTCTTGAGTACAGGGGCCCCATTTTTGTCCTTTTATACACGTGGCTCTTCCTTTGCACATATGGAGCTGATATGACTCAGGGTTGAGAAGAAAGAAAAAAGGGGAGATGCTGTGGCAGCTAAGACCTAATGGACATAGCTCTGGAGCATTGAGTTCCCAGGGGTTGGTGAGATCAGCGGAATCAGACAAGTCTAGATATCAGCCAGGTTCCCCAGGGCAGAGAGGCAATGTGCACTGATCTTAGAGTCAGGAAGACCTGGTTTCAAATCCCACCTCCAACACTTACTAAAGGAATGACATATGAGGAAGTCACTTGCCCACTGTATGCCTCAGTTTGCCCATCTGTAAAATGGGTCTAATAACACTTGCAGCACTCACCTCGTAGGCTCATGGTGAGGTTCAAATGAGAGAAAATCCATTAAGTGCTTTGCAAACCATAGAGTATGACCTAAATGTCAACTATTGTTATTCTCTAGCCAGATGATCTGAGGGGACTGAGCCATGCAGTTTGATCAGCTCCCATGTTCCTTCAATGGTTGCTTTTCTTTGCCACAGTGAGGTGGGAGGGAGGTCTACCTGGAGGCCAGTTTTGGTTAGCTACGTGAGCTGAGTGTGAGCGAAGAGTGGAGGGTGACACCTAGGTTTCAAGCCTGAGAAACTGAGAATATGATGGTGCCCTGCAGAAGATTTAAGGTTGAAAAAATGTCATTAGATTAAACAAGAAAGAAAAAAATTTTAATTTAAAAAATAAATAAAATAATATATTTTGGGGGTGGAAAATAATATTTTTTAAAAGATGGAGTAAGAGATCGCTGGTGACTTTGGAAGAGCAGTTTCAGTTGAAGTATTAGGTTGGAGAAGAGAGAGCTCATGGTGAATGGATTCCATTTCTCCCTCAAGTATGATACAAGTTGAGAGGGTAAGGAGGAGGTATAGTCATGGTAGAGGAGGCAATAGAGGGAGACAAAAGAAGGGAAGAAGAAGAAGGCCAAGGAAATGCCATTTCAAGGAAGAAAATGTTTTCCTCTGCGATATTGAGAACACAATTGAAATTCGATGACTGGAATTTGCAATGGGCTCAGAAGTCATTCCATTTTATATGAACTTAACAATCATCAATAAACATTTCAATATAAAAAGAACAAAAAGAATTGCATGTGAAACCATGAACATACATGATTTAGTTGTTTTTCTTAAATACATGTCAAATTAAGGAGGGAGGAGAGTAAAGTAACAACATTTCCCCATTTGTGTCTCCTCTTCAACCTCTTTCTTTTCTTCTGGTTAAAAAAAAATGTATATTGATGTTCTTTCCTTTCTTTTTCTTTCTTTCTCTTTATTACTGCCCACTAACTTATTGCTCCATAGAAGTCTTCTCTTGTAATAGGTATAGTAAAGAAAAACAATTCAACACTTTGACCATGTCTGAAATCACATACCCCATTCTGTACCTCTTAGCCTCTTGCCTCTAGCTTCATCAGCAGTCATGATTGGTCGCTGGGTTAATCAGAAGTCTATAAACTTTTATATTTGTTTTCCTTTACTTTTTGTGGTTGTTGGTCTCCCGATTCTTCTCATTTCCCTCCCATCAATTCATACAAGTCTTCCAAGGTTTCTCTAGATCCACTTTTTTTTTTGCAAACCAATGGTCCCCCACTTCTGCAAACTAAAACCACTTTTTTTAAAGACTGAGTCTCCCTATTTCACCCAGGCTGAAACTCATGAGCCTAGTCCCAGGAGATTCTTTGATGTACCTAATTGTAGCATTAATGTTTCAAAGGGTAGGCAGACTAACTTTTGGGGCCTAGTTCCAAATTGCTTTCCGGAATGGTTGGACCAATTCACAGTTCTACCCACACTACATTAATGTGCCTGCTTTCCCACAGCCTCTCCAGCATTTGCCATTTTATTCTTTTGTCATCTTTGCTAATCCAGTGGGTGTAAGGTAGACCCTCAGGAATGTTTTAATTTGCATTTCTCTAATCATTGGTGGTTTGGAACATTTATTCATAAGGTTCTTGACAGCTTGCTTTTCTTCTTTTGAAAACTGCCCGTTCATATCCTTTGTGTTTAACTTCTTCCTTCATCATTCAGCAGCTCAAAAATATGAGTGTAAGTGGTGGGTCCTCACCATCACTGGAAGAACACATGATGCTCAATGACCCCTCGTAAGGGATGCAGTGGAGGGAATTCCTTCACTGGTAAGAGGCTGAACTAGATGCCCTCTGAGGTCCCTGCCCTTTCTTAGGTTCTATGGGAATACAATACAAATAAAAGGCAACTGAATGACTCTAAGTTGGGCACTTTGGGTCCCAAACATATTCTGAGCCCTCCCTCCTCAACTCTTTTTTTCCCACAGAGTCTCTCCTGATCCTTGGCCTTGTTGGCAGTAGCAGCCACCAGGCCTGTCCCCTGGGTCAGTTCCCTTGTGGCAACACCACCATCTGCCTTCCTCAACTCCTTCACTGCAATGGCCATCAAGACTGTGCCAATGGGGCTGATGAAGAAAATTGCGGTGAGCAACCCAGGCCCTGAGCCTTGCCGTTTCCCGTTTCCAGGTCTCCTAAACCTACCCTGCTCTTCCTCCTCCTCCTCCCCCTCCTCCTTCTCCTCCCCCTCCTCGTCCTCCTTCTCCTCCTCCTCCTCCTTCTCCTCCTCCTTGTCCTCTTCTTAGTCCTCCTCCTTCTCTCCTCCTCCTCTTCTTCCTCACCCTCCTCCTTCTCTCCTCCTTCTCCTCCCCCTCCCCCTCCACCTCCACCTCCTCCTTCTCCTCCTCCTCCTCCCCCTCCTCCCCCTCCTCCTCCCCCTCCTCCTTCTCCTCCTCTTCCTCAGTATGGCAATGAGCCCAGAACTGACCAGGTCCTCTGGGGTTTCCTTCCAGACTGTGGGCCCAAGCTCCTGCCTGGAAGCTCAGGCTACTTTCTGTTTTGTCCTGGGGGGGGGGGGTCCTTCTCTTTGAGGGGAGAAAGATCCAACAGAGGGACATGTGTCACTCTCAGAGGACCTTAGTTTCCTTCTCATTCCCATGGAGTCTGGGGTGCATTTGCTCATGTGTCTTCTTCCTTCCCTCTGGTCCTTCTAGTGGACAGCAGTGGGTGGCCACACCTCTTGGACCTGCTTCAGAGAACAAAGGGAGGCCGAATGAGGGCTGAAGAGAGACTACAGGACTGTAGTGAGTATCTTCTAGGCTTGGTGCAGAGTCCAACCCACTCCCTGCCTCCCTTCACAGCATTACCCATATAACCCCAAGGCTGGAGGAAAAACACATAGAGTGCCAGGCTTGGGATCGAGGAGTCCCACCCCTGCCACATATCAGCTGTGTAACTCTAGGCAGGTCCCTAAGACTGGTAGGAACCAAAGACCAGGAAAGGGGTCATTCCTACTGGGGAGACGTGGGAAGCTGTGTCAGAGCTGAAAGAGACTTAAGAGGCTAGGTAGTCCAACCTGAGCCTGAACAAGAATGCCCTCAAAAGTGCATCCAGCCAGTGGCTACCTACAACAGACACTTCGCAAGTCATGTGCAAGGAGTTGTACTAGTGTCCTTGGAGATATACAAATATACAATAGCCTGGCCTCAAAAAGCTTACAATCTAGTTAAATACAAGATTAGCCATACAAAATACTGGGTATGGAGCAAGAAGATGGAGGTTCAAATTCAAACTCTGCTACTTAGCACCTCTGTTTCCTCCTCAGTGGCATGAAAGAACTATAGTAAATGGGCACAAGATGCACTTCAAGATATCACATTTGTACTTTCCCCCCATGTGCTCATTCACTCCTAAATGCTATAGGAGACCATTGTCATGGAGCTCACACACACACACAGAGTCACACTCACATAGTCCATGACTGGGTCCTTCCCTCGGGCCCCTGTGCTACCAGGAAGACATTGGAAGAGGATCTGAGTAGAGGCTGCCAAGCCCCTATAATAAAAGTCAAAGCAAAGCTGGGAAGGTACCCATTTTCGAGGCAGAAAGTAGAGGTCAGAGAAATACAACTTTCTCACAGTCACACAGTGAGTGTGTCTGAGGTGTCTCAAACTCAGCTACTATAGCTAGAGCTAAAAAATTCTTTCCCCAGCCCCACACTACCTCAAATCAGGCAGACAGGTAAAAAACACAAAGTGTGAGGACCAGCCTATCTTGGCAAGTTACCTCTGAGCCCACTGATCCAAACAGACAAGGCAGCCCAGCTTCCATGACTAATTGAGCCCTGGCCCTACCCTTCTGGCCTCTGCAATGGGGCCAAGTGTCTTGGAGCCTCTGGCCCGGCTCTGGCAGGGCTCCGTTTCTTCTGGGGTCAGTTAATAGGGCCCAGATGCTTGGAATTGTCCATTTCTGCTTCCTGCCTCCCAGGATTGGTGCTAGAAATGAGGCCTAAAGTGCTTGACCTCTGAGGGAGCTGGGCACAATCAGCACAGCTGTCCTCCTGGGGACAAAGACCTTCTGAAGTTGCTCTCCTTGAACCCCAGGCCCTCTGCTCTCTCGTTCCCAGGATTGGACTTCTACCCCAAGGGATGCACGTGCTGGGGGCAGACAGTTGACTGCATGGCTCAGGGGCTAAGTGGGGTGCCAATGGCCTCTGAAAAGAACAATGTGTCTCTTCTGTGAGTCCCAACCCTGGCCCTGGGAGGGTGGGGAGGCTACAGGTAGAGATCCAGGTAGCCCAAGCCCAATGGACAGAGCTTCCCAGGCATAAGCCCCTTCAGCCATCCCCAGATGGCCCCTCTAGACCCAGGAAGACAAATGGGGCCAAGGGTGAGATGTCACCAGTTTACAGTCCCCATATTTCTTTTCTTTTTTTTTTTTGCGGGGCAATGGGGGTTAAGTGACTTGCCCAGGGTCACACAGCTAGTAAGTGTCAAGTGTCTGAGGCCGGATTTGAACTCAGGAACTCCTGAATTCAGGGCCGGTGCTTTATCCACTGCGCCACCTAGCTGCCCCCAGTCCCCATATTTCTTAGAGGCCTTCCCCAGGGCCCTGCTGCTCCCTAAGAGATACCCCCAACACTGTCAGACCCAATTCTGTGGGCTGGAAATGCATGCAGGAAAAGGAGGTGGCTGGGGCTGTGGAGATGGCCTCTCTCTTGGACCCTTTGATCTCTTCATCTCCAGGAACCTCCAGCATAATCAAATCCACCAGCTACAGGACAAGCAGTTCATCAATTTCCAGAGCCTGGAGGGGCTGTGAGTAGACCCCTCCCTACCCCAGGCTTTGCTGCTCCCCTTGGCTGCCCCCTCCGATATGGCTGAGCCATCTTTCTTATCACTTCCAGAAGAGGGTACTTCTTCACCCAACCCACCTCACCCCTGGTCTGGACTGTTCCCTTGAGCCAAGCCAAGGAGAGTAAAGAGCTGTGGGGGCAGACTAGTGCTGAGACACGGTTGTGTGGAATTCTGGGGGTGTTGCTATGCCCGTGCATGCACCTGGGTTGTTGGGTATTTTTGCCAATGTGCCCAGGCTTCTGGCCTGCATACCTATATCTCACTGCCTGCTCCCACTCATCCTAGTGGCCAACAGGGCCTCTGCCTTGGTGGGTGTGAAGCGGGACCCAGGGGTCAGAGAGTGCAGGGGTGTAGGGGAGGGCCGACTCTCTGGCCCTTCCCTATTCTGATGCCTGTGACCAGGGCCCATGGCTTTCTCCTCTCTCTCCGTACCCCTTTCTACTTCTTGGCTCTCTGAACCTCTGGTTCTCCTTAAAGCCCCTATCTCAGGGCTTGAAGAAACAACTCCCACTGCGGAGCCTGGTTTTGGCTGAGAGAATGACAGGGAGTCTTTAAGGATGCTTGGCCAGTCTTCAGTGGGCCTACTCAGATGCCTTGGATAGCTCTCTAGGCATTCTGGGGAGCCAGAAGCTGAACCTCTTCTAGTCCCAGCTCTGGCCAGGCTAAGTCAAGTCAATAAGCATTCACTAAGCTCTGGGTATGCAAATACAAGCCAGAAAAGGAGGTGGGCTGAGCCCTCCAGGAACTTACAGTCTAACAGAGGAAGACTATACATGAAAGGGAACTTGGGGAAGGTACTGAGGAAGGGCTTGATGGAGAAGCAGCCTGGAGAGGCAGGGGCAGGGCCCAGAGACGAATGAAGCAGTGAGCATGGCTGGCCTGAGCACCTTCCTTCAAAGGGAGGTCTGAGAAGAACTGACTAGTCAAAGGAAGAGGCCAAAGACATCTTCAAGGGTGAGATCACTGTTGAATCATGTTGAAGATATAAGTTTGGAGAGTCAGGAGTGAAGCCCAGAGAATAATGAAGAACCAAGAATAGACTGACTGCTGTGTGTGGGGGGGGATGGTTCTAATTGGGGTAAGTGGGAAGGGGGAAGGTAGAGACCCATGTGTGCTGTCTCCTCCATGCATGAAGAGAGGGTCACCATGTGGAAGGGGCTTTGACTCATCTTCTTGGAGTCCAGAAGACAAAGCACAGGTGGATGGTACAGACGGGCTGATTTGGGCTTAGTTGGAAGAAAACTTGCCTCATAACAAGAGCTCTCCAAAGTGGGCTACCTTGGCAGCTGATGAGATCCTTTGCTCTGGGGCTGCTCCCTTGCCAGGGATGATGCAGAAGCCATTCCTGCTCAAGTTGGTAGAGATGGCTCTAATAGTCCTTCTACCTCAAAGAGTCAGTGAGTGAGTAGTGAGTTCCTTCCGCATCCCTAGTGCTCTAGCAGAGACCAGATGGCTGGATGGTGGCTCTGGTGTGAAGAAGCTTCTTCCCAGATAGGGTGGATGGGGTGAAGTCTCTGGGAATTTGGAGATATTTTGCTTCTGGGCTGAGAGGCTTGAAATTGAGACCAATAATGTACCTCACAGCCTCAGTGGATCTTTTCAGTGTGGCTATACCCTCCACCAGTGCAGGTCACACCTCACCCTTGGCTTCCTGTCTGTGATTTGTGTCCATGCATTCTCATAAACCCTTCCAAAAGGTTCTTCCTAACTTGACCCAGGACTTCTAAACACTTTAGGTATCACCTTTGGTAAGGCTACAGTGTGTACTTTGGGGCTAGCCATTCCTTGCTCTTTCCACTTCCCTTCCTAATGATACGTTTCCTGGATGACATCTTCCATGCCACTCCTGGCACACAAGTCACCTTTGGGAAGATGCAAGGAGTCTCATTCTGTGCCCCCAACCCCACTGCCATGGTCTCTTATCACCTACAGTCTGGATTCTGGAGAGTAGGGATACTTACAGGCACACAGACTCACTAGGAGAAGCTTGGGCTCACTGAAATTCTGTAAAATTTCTCGAACCCATTCTGAGCATCCATAATGATACTGGGGAGCCTTTGTTGACTCATATCATGGCCACCTCCCTATTGTATGGTGTTCCATCATCAACAATGAGGCTGCATCTGTTGAGGAATCTTGTGTCAACTAAGTATATACAATGGAGACCCTTGTGGAGTTTCCAAACCAGGAAACAGAAAACTCACTAGGATCTTGGAGCCTCCATCCATAGTGTGACTATTAAGATGTATTTAGCTACAAAAACCTGGCTGTTTCCTTCTATGTTTTCCTTAAAGATAACCCGGTGGGGAAATCAGATGAGCCCATTTTCCAAACAATTCTATAGAAACCAAAAAGCTCAGTTGCCAGTGTCTCCTCAGTCAGCCTTTTGTTGTTGTTACACTATCCACGATTGTTTCCATTCTTTTGGCATCTCTCCCTCTTTAACAGATCCTGAACATTGATTCTGGAGTGTGTGGTGTGATTTCTTCTGTTTTCTTGGTCATACTCACCCATTCTACCTGACTTAAGTGCTATCCCCCCTTTCTCGTGAGCATCAAGCAGTGAGGTCTTAGAGTCCAAATGTGGTGGCTTCACTGCAATTGATGATGAGAATCGATTTCTGTAAAATGTTTCACGGTGTATTTTTGGTTTCATCTTTTCAGATTCATTGGCAAATGTTTTGTGACATGACTTAGTTGCGTTTCCTACCAAGCTTTCTATAGGCTCATTTTCCCTCTACTGCTTTTCACCATTATGTGAATCTTCTACTTCCCTTGGACTCTAAACTGGCTTCCACATCCCTTACTTGTTGAGTAGATCAAGTCTTTGCTGATTTCTGTTCTTTTGTTTTTCTCACTTATTTGGTCTCAGGTAAACTTCCCTAAAGAAGGGCAGTAATCAGAGTCAATATCTGTACTTTTATCAGTTTCCCATTTTTCAGAGTGAACAACTTGTTGAAATGGAACCCACTGCAATTGCTTATCATACTGCTTACCTTTTTAGTTTGGGAGCAATTCGACCTTTGCCCCAACTAATCCACAGCCTGTACATAGAAAGGTGATTCTTACATGACTCCCCCATCAGTAATCAGCCATAGCTGACATGCTATTCAGGGCTCACCCTATCCAGCAACTTCGAACTCTTCTTTTTGTTTTTAACTTCCAACTCTTCTTGAAGAGAGTATTCGCTTGTGTAGCTCTAAGTATTCTGAGTCATCTACGAGATTTGACATCTTTTGCTTCCAAATCCTAAGCCATGTTTTTCAACCTTCTTTCCTCCTTCCATGTGCCTGCCTTTGTGTGAAGATCCCCAAGCCTCAAGGGTGTATATGTTGATTCTTCCTAGATTTTCTCTACTTTTTCATTCTCTGTAACATCTACAATTATCTTCATTGTGTTCATCTTCCTCAGTCTCCTCATGAGTACTGCAGGATAAGATCAATTACCAAGGGTCCTGAGAAATGAGCGGCCTCTGGCCATTGGGCACCCAGTGAAATCAACTCCTTCCATTGGGCAGCATCTACTTTGGTTCCTGCTTCATACTGAGTGAGAATGTCAATATGGACCTGCTCCAGTTTCTCTGGTAGTATTTCAACATGATGGTCATTGAACAAAGATCTCCCAGTCAGAAATCCAGAAGTGAATGTCCATAAACAACGCTAAGAAGCACACAATTTTTAGAGCCTCCTCTTCTTTTTCCACCTCTGGATTGATGGTTATTTGATATTTGTCTTGGTCTTTTCCTTCACAACATCTCTTGTATGAGCACCTATCTCTCCACTCACATTGTCACTTCTCCCCTGGTTGGTCTTCCTGCCTCCAGTCTCTCTCCAGTCCAGCCCCATCTTACATTCAGCTGACAAAGTGATCCTCCTCAAACCTCTTTTTGGTTTCCCCAGCCCTTCACATTTTCTGTCTTACTCCATACACCTTACTCCCTTCCATGTACTCCACAATTCAATGACACTGGCCTCCATCTCCCAACTCTGACCTTTGAACCTGGCTGTCCCTCCTCATCTCTGCCTCCTGTTCCTCCTTGATGCTGATGTCTTCCCTCTGTTGATTCTCTCCTTGTTGCTTGCATGTTGTTCCCCCATTAGAGTATGAGTTTCTTGAAGGCAGAGACTGTTTTTGCCTTCCTTGTCATACCCAGCCGTTAGCACAGGGCTTGTTACAGAGTAGGTACTTACTAAATGCTTATTGACTTCACTACTCAGAAAGGTCAGACTCCTCTGGGTCCCTGAAGCAGGGAACACTGGACTTACCCTATGTGGGCACCAGGGAGCATTGACTTAGAACTACAAGAAACCTTAGAAGCCATTGAGATAACTAAGGCACAGGGATGGTAATCAACTTCCCCGAGGTCACACGGCTGGCAAGTCAGAGAGGCAGGATTTGAATTCTGTACCAGCAGTTCTGAGATTGCCTCAGAGGGTCCGGAACAGCTCCCTGCCCATTTCTTTTGTCCCCCCAGCTTCCTCCAGAACAACCAGCTCCACTCCATAGCCCCCGGGGCATTTACCGGCTTAGCAGAGCTAAGAAAGCTGTGAGTAGTCCCTCTCTGGATGGGGATGGAGAAATGGGGGCGGGGGACTGACTTTCCTGGGAAACCAAACCTGACTAGGAAGAGAGAAGCATGGGGGTGGGAGAAGGGAGCAGAAAACTACATCTTCTAATTTGGAGAGTGATGGGGGGGGGGCAGAGAGACAAAGGAAGGCAAAGGGACAGGGGACTGTGAGTGTCCCTTCCCTGCTTTTGTCAAAGCAGTTTCAACACTGCTGGGTTGGGACCCCAGGGCACGATGGGAGCTCAGTTTGGCTTTCTTCCTGGGGACTATGACCTACAGTTATCACCATTGGCCCCAGCCTTGACATTGAAGGCCAGGAGGAGGGAAGGGGATGTGCTCAGAGAGAGGTGGGCCTACCCCCAACTGAGACCCTGTCTCTCCCTGGCCCCAGATTCCTGAGTCACAATCGGATCCACTCACTTGCTCCAAGACTCTTCCAGGACCTCTACCAGCTGGAATGGCTGTGAGTTACTGGGGGTGGGGGCGGAGCAGGAGAACCTGGGGCTCAGGGGCTATCCACTGAGGAGGTGGGCCCTACAGGGAGCAGAGACGACTAGGTTGGGCTTAGCTCTTGATGAGCCCAGCTGACCAAGGTAGAGGGGAGGGTGGGCTAGTACCTCAGGTCCCATCTCCATTTTGAATTTGCTGTCAACTCCAGAATGGGTCCTCTTTGAAACTTGGTTATACCCAGTGCACAGACACCAGCCACAGATCCTTGTGTGAAGGTGGGAATATGGTCCCTCTCTCCTCCTGTGCTGGCGCGCTGGTTCCTGCTACCTTCCTTTGACTTCTGTCTCTCTCCAGGATGCTGGACAACAACCAGATCAGCGAGTTGCCACCTGATGCCTTCTTGGGCCTGAAGTCTCTGTACTTCCTGTGAGTTCTCATCATGAGCCCTTGAGGTGCTACAGCACCCTGGGGAGCACAGTCAGTGTTTGTTGTATATGGGGGGGTGATGCATGGAGGTGGGAGAGGAGGACACCTCAGCCACACTGGAGAAGGGGGGCTCATTGGACAGCTCATTGGAAGCTCCTGCTTCCTCGCCACACCGCACTCCCTTTCCCCATCTGCTTCTCAAGACTGGGTGGTTCCTGTCTGAAACAGTGGAACCCCAGGGCAGTTTTGCACCAATCATTCCTTCATCCCTTCCTTCATTCCACAAAGCTCTGGTCATTTCTTCCAAGGCCCAGCGCTCAGTGCTAAGAGGGAGACAGACAGGGACGAATAGGGCACAGTCCCTGTCCACAAGGAGCTCACAGTCTATTAGGGGGTAAGCTGCAAAGCTGATTAGCACCCAAGACAACCACGTGCAGGGGCGGGGGAATTTCAAAGGAGGGAGGCGTCACTTTCTCCACTGTGAGAGCAGAGATGGTGTTTGAGTTGAGCCCTGAAGGTCAAGCAGGGAATGTCCCCGAAGTGGTTTGGGGGACATAGGGTAAGTATAGGGGCCTGGTGGGAGCTAGAAAGCAGACTCCCATACCACCAAAGGCACTGCACGAGTTCTGGACCCAAGGAACGTATCTGGTAAATACTTAAGCAATGCCACCCATTCCTCACCTCCTCACGATGTCGAGTTGTCGCTGCCTTTTACTGCACATCAGTCAGCCTGGCTCTCACCCCACGCCTACCATTGTCTGCCATCATGTGATCAGTTGTCTTTCACTGTATGAAATTTGCTATTGTCTGTAGTTGTCTGCCTGTCACTGTATGCTGCGCCACACCTCGGAGTTCTGACATTGGGGGACGTTCCGTTTAACTGGGGGGTAGGGGAGGTAGAGGGTCACTTCTGTTGTGCACAACCAAAGCAGAGCAGAGGCATAAGTCCTGTGAGTTGAGGAGGCCAAACTGGTGGGACAGCAGAGTATTGAGAAGGGGACAGGGCCTGAGTTGAGTTGGAGAGAAAGAAGATTGTGAGCCAACAGACTTAGTAGCCCACAGGTGACAGCAACAAGGATTTAGGCAGGACAGACAAGTGGTGGAAGAGGGAGGGTCCCAAAGGAGCAGTGGGGTGCAAGAAGGAATCCAGTTCCTCCTCCTAGTTCTGGATGTCAGGGGACCAGAGAGAAGAAGGAGTCAGACTTGAAAGGGTGCCAAGAGATTCCATGTCTTCAAGAGAAAGGTAAGTTTAGAGGGATAGGATGCCAGGATGAAGGGCATTCCGGAGGGGGCAGAGAAGAGGAGGGACTGAGGAGGGGTCACCATTGAGGAGAGCTAGAAGTGGGTTCTGAATCCCAGGGATCAGAGGAGCAGGAGGTGAGAATTTGCATGGGAAATAGCAAGTGCAGAGAAGCTAAATTGACCCCAAGGCTCAAATTTAAGCGCCCTGCTGGGGCCTCTCAGGTCTCGACTCAGAAATGGGAAGAATACTCACTGTGAAGAGCTTAGGTGCAAGTCACCCAAAGGCTTGATTTTGTCCTTAGTTACAAAGCAAGGCGGAGGGAAGCAATGGTTGGCAAGTGGCCTTCTGGGGATGAGTCATTTCCCACAGGTACCAAAGAGTACACGCAAAGCACGTGCTCATGCTGGCTTCGCAAGCATTCAGTCACCAGCCTTAGAGACCATTGGTTGTGTTCCAGGGCAGAGGACAGATTTACCCATTTGCTGGTCTGCCTGTCACGGGCCTTGGGGGCTTTTGGTTGTCCTTGCCCAAGGTCCTAAAGGCAGGGGTTAGACAGGATTGCCCACTTCCATTGAAATGTTGTCACTCATGTCAAGACCCCCCTCTGCCACCCCAGTATCAACTCTTATGATAATTGGGCAATGTGCTCAAAGCTATGGAGACCAAGGGAGACACCATCTCTACCCTCAGGGGTGGGGGGTACCTGCACACCCCAAGCTTCACCATGGATCCCTGCAGTGACTCCATGTGTCCCATATGCTGTAGGCCTCAATACTCTAGAGCTTTGCAACAAAAAAGCTGAGAGGCCAGCTCTAGGGGAGAAAATGTGCCTCCCAAATGATGGCACCTGGGACGTATCCCCAGTCGCCCCATGCTCGTTCCAGCCCTGCCTATATGATGGTTTACTGCCACAGTCCAGCTGTTGCCTCTCACTGAATAGCCTGGCATCATAGGTTCAGTGTCATAAGGGACCTTGGTCCAATCCCCTAATCTCACAGAGGAAGAAACCTCCAAGAAGTGAAGGACTTGCCCAGAGACACAGAGGTCTCTGACAGTTGGCAGAGTCACGATTCAAACCCAGGTCCTTGTGCTCCACATTCAGCCCTCTTCCCACTGCCTTCCAATGTCCATCTGCTCTGCATTGTCTCTCGTCGTACATCTGCTATGTCTCCCATTTGCTGGTTTCTAATTTGGTGTGATATCACTGAAGAATAATGTCCTGCCTTTCCATATTGACTGACTCTTGCCTGTTGTCTGCTATCGTAATGCCACTGCCTGGCGCAGCATCACTGAGAGCTGAAAGGGGGCCTCCGAAGCCATCTAGTCCAGTGAATGAGATCTCCCCTCTCCGACCGGGCTGGCGAGGGCCTCTCGTCATTGGCCAATGTCTCGTCTGCATCTTTGCCATTGTCTTCTCCAGTCTGGCTGCCTGCTGTCATTTATTGGCCCCCATCATTTGCTGTCATTGTTTTCCTGTGTCTAATAACTCACGGTGGTTCTAGCCCATTATTTGTCTGTTCTCATCTGCCTAATCCAACCCCATAAGGTCCCCCACCTCAGAAGTGACAGTGGGGACTTTGTGTTCTGGTTGTTGCTGTTGTCATTATTAACAACAATAATCATCGCTGGCATTTCTAGAGTGCTTTGAGTCTTCCTATCTCGTTTGATCTTCACAACAACCCTGGGAGGTAGGTGGCATTATAATCTCCATTTTACAGTTGAGGAAACTGAGGTGGACAGAGGGAAAGTGACTTGCTCGGGGGCTCACAGCTGATTAAGTGTCTGAGGCTGGATTTGAACTCAGTTCTTCCTGACTCCATGCCCAGGGCTCTCTCCACTGCACTACAGGTCCCAGGTTCTTAGTCCACGATACCGTTTGTCTGCCCATGTCCATCTGCCATTGTCTGTGTCACTGTTTCAAGTGTCTCGGACATTGTCTGACAGCTCTTCCTTCCTCCCTTCTGGTCACCGAGCTCAACATTGTGGAGTTTACAATCCGTCCCTTCCCTCAAGGAACTTTCACATGACATGAGCAACAGGTGCCTGAGTGATCTCTCTAGGGCTATTCAAGGTCTGACTCTGCCACTTCCCCTCCCGATAAATTCCATTGGTGTTCTGTTGTTTGGCACCAAAAGCCCTTCACATCATACATGGAACTCCATTTCCCACCTCCATGACTTTGCATGTCTGGAATGCATTTCCTCCTCACCCGCTCCTCTTAGCATCCCTAGCTTCCTTCAGAGCTCAAGTGTCTGTCTCTACGTGTGCCTGTTCACACTCCCCCAATAGCATCTGATCTCCATCAGTCACCAGGCATTTATTAATAGTTTCCTATGGGCCAGGCACTAGGCTGAGGGATGGGCAGACAGAGAAAGGTAAAAACTTGTACGGGGGTAGAGGACAGAGGCAGAGACTCCTTTTGTCCTGTCCGATGTTGGCAGTCCCCATGCAGACACAGAGATGAGATGAGCTTCATGGGCCAGCAAGGAGACACCAGTTCTAAGCTAAGACCCTTGACAGAGGAAAACAAGTAGCTGGCCCTTTGCCATCCAATTTGGTTGTGATCTAAGGAATATGGAGTATTTAAGGGCATTCCACCATCAGGTGTTTGAGTTTGCTTTGTACTGTAGACAATGGGGAGCCATTGAGGGCTTCTGAGCAAGGGAGTGACCCGATCAGAATTGGAGATGAATTCTATTCCCTTCAACAAGTGTTGATTCAGGACTCAGCATTACTAGGGCTGGAGGTATGAAGACCAAAGGAAAAGCAGTGCCTGGCCGGGCCTTCAGGAATTGACCTTCCACGGGAGGATGCAGTATTTATGCAATGGAGGAAGGCTACAGGGATGAGCTAAGCCTTGAAAGAAACTCAGGACCCCAAAGGGTCAGCACAGGTGGGACTGCCCCTGTAGGCCAGGTGAGAGGCACTCAAAGTTCCACGTAGGCTGGCAGGAGTAGGTGTAGAAATCAGGAGATCACTATGGCTGGGATCTTGTGGCCCCTGGGATAGCAGGACAGAACAGCTGGCCCAAAGTGCAGAGTCAGTGCCAACAATTCACAGGGCCTGGTTGACTAAAAGGCTAGTGCTCCCAACTCCAGAGATGGGGAAAGGCCAAAGTTGGGGCAGGCCACTGGGGTGCAGTCCATCCTGAGTACAACTTTGGGGCTGACTGCCACTCCACTTGTCCAACAGGTGTCAGTCAGAGAGAGGTCAGGGCTGGACATGGAGATCTGGGAAGCTGCAGCCATACAAAGGAAATCATGGAACCTGTGGGGGCCCATGAGATCATAGAGGGAAAGAAGGGCAGGGGGTTGGGAGAACCAGCCACCTTTAGAGGATTTGAAGAGGAGGAACAGCCTTTGATACAGGGAGAGGGAAAGGGTCAGAGAAGACTGAAGACAGGAAGAATGAGTAAGGGGGCTTTCTTGAGCTGGTATTGCACCCCCTAAAAGTGGATGGACCCAGAGAAGAGCTTAGTACAGGCTCCACTCCTGGTGGAGTATTGAAGGAGGACTGGGGAGGCAGCAGAGTGATTCCTCTGTAACAAAAGAAGCAAATAAACCATCCTTACAAAGGAAAACAGTCGAAAGCAATCACCTTGTCACCCTTCGAGTGCTCTGGGAGTGGGAAGGAGTTTGAGCAAAGAAAAGGGGGCTAGTCAGCTGGACCAGGGCTCCAGGAGAGGTGGGGGCTGCTAAAGGCCTAGAGGAAAGAAGGGCCCGGGGTTGGGGGAAGCAAAGAGAGAGAGAGAGAGAGAGAGAAGGGGAGAGGGAAAGAGACAGGGAAAGAGGGAGGAAGGGGGAGGGAGACGGGGAGAAGGGGGGAGGGAGAGAGGGGGAGAGGGAGGAAGGGGGAGAGCAAGGAGAAAGGGGAGACAGGGAGAGGAGGGAGCAAGGAGAAAGACACAGGGAGTGGCAGACAAGGAGGGAACAAGTAAGTCAAGGGTAAGGCAGGGTCCAAAGAAGAGACTTGATAGGTTTGGGCTTTAAATAGAAGGGAAGGAGTGGGGAGCATAGGAAGGATACAACCATCACCATCAACATTAGCATTTCCATGGCTCTTTCAAGTCTGCTAAACACTTTCTCATTTCACCCTGCAGGGAGGTACTATTATTATCCTCCTCATTTGACAGTTGAGGAAACTGAGGCAGACAGTGAAGTGACTTGCCCAGGGTCACAGCTAGTAAGTGCCTGAGGCTGGATTTGAACTCAGGTCTTTCTGACTCCAGGCCCGGTGCTCTACCCACTGAGGCACCCCCTAGTTGAGAGGAGCAACAATTGGTGGACCAAGGTCGCAGAGGACTGAGGTGGAGGGATTGGCCCCAACTGGGAGAATGACCACCTCTTTCAGAGTGAAAGCAGCATAGAAATAGCGGGAGGGTGAGAACTGAGCCATTTTGAACCGTGGAAAGGGAGAGCTGAGGGAGCTCCTATTGGATAGCCCTAAGCCCAAACAATAAGGACCCCCGTTTATTTTGTACTTCAAGGTTCATAAAACACTCGCACTCTCTCTCTCTCTCTCTCTCTCACACACACACACACACACACACACACACACACACACACACACACGCCACCACCACCACCACCACCAGATCCAGGAGGTAGGGGCCTCCAGCTCTTATTAGCCTCTTTTTTACAGATGAGGAAACAGATTCTGAGAAGGAGAGAGGACTTGGCCAGGGGCTCATAGCTAATCAACATTGATGTCAGAGGTGGGAATCCAAGGCATGTCCCTCCTGACTTCCCAAGGCCAACATTCATGTACCCCAGAAGGGCAGCATCCCTCAGGATGGGGACCCATCTCCTCCTAACTGCCTTCAAGCCCTCTTACTGCCCCACTTCCAAGGAAGGCCCCCACTGTTGGAGTTGCCCGGGATTATTGTTTTCCTCTGGCCAGAGCCTGGCTCTTATCTCCACCACAGGGTCTCCAGGTGAAAATGTTGAATGATGGAATGCATTTAGTGGGATAGGCTTTCTCTCCCTCCTTTATTAGACCACACACTCCTTGAGGGCAGGGACTAGCTCCTTCCTTTTCTTGGATTCCCTGTAGTTACCTAGCACACAGTAGGGGCTCAGTGCAGACCACTTGATTGATTGCCTTCTGCCAGGTATCTGCTCAACAACTCACTCAGCAAGATGCCCACCCCATCGATCTGTGCCGAGATGCCCGAGCTGAGCTGGCTGTGAGTGTCTGCCCCATGGGCCTGGGGACTGGCCAGGTGAAGGGGGCAAGGGCAGTGGCAGCCAAAGATGCTCTGGCTTAGGAGGGCTCTGGGAAAGGAAGTTACCGAGGCAGCAAGAAGGACCTGCCTCCTCTCCCCTTCCCTACTCTGCTGGGAAGGTTGGCATGAGGGATATAAAGCATCAGTGCTTATGGGACTCAGTGTACCTGGGGGCCATAGATAAGAGACCTGGGTCAAACTTGACTCACTTCCTCCACACCCTTCACTTCCATCCCAGACCTTCTAACCTGTCCTTTAGCCCTCAGTTAGTCACCCTGGATTGTCAGACTTAGAACTAGGAGGACCCTTTGAGAACATCAGTGTTACAGAAGGAACTAAAGTCCGGGGAAGAGAATTGACTTACCCAAGGTCACACATGTTAGTAAGTGGCAGAGTCGGGATTTCAAATCCGGATCCTCTGCCCCCCACTCCAACTTTCTTGCAAGTATGGGCCACCGACTGACTGGGGAAGAGAGGCCCTTTTTCCCTGCCCCCACCATGTCCCCTCCTCATGCCCCCTTTCATGCCTTTCATTCCGCCTCTGACACCACTCTTTCCTTTCCCCCTTTCCCTGCTCCTTGCGCCCCACTTCTATTACCCCTTTTGGCCCCTTCTCCTTTTCCACTGTGCTCCCTCTCCATATCCCCTGTGCCCTCTCTCTCTGCTCTGTCTCCCTCCTCCCATCCCCATTTACCCCCTCTTCCTGCCCCCTTTCCCCCTTCCCCCTTTTCCCCTTTCCTGTCCCTGTACCCTCCTCTCCCTTCACCCTGTGCCCTCTCTCTCTCTGCTCTGTATCTCCCCTCTCCCTTTGCCCTGTGCCCCCTCTTCCTGCCATACCCCCCTCTCTCTTCCCCCTTTGGCCTCCTCTCCCTTCCTTTTACCTGAAGCAGCCCCATTCTAGAAGCCAGCATCAGGGCTGTGTAGTCGATGGCACACTGTGGGCCTGGCTCTGCCTCTTCTGGAACCTGAGAGATTCCTGGGTGTAGATGCAGTGGAAATAACACTCAATTTTGAGCCAGAAGCCTTGGGTTCAAATCCTACCTCAATTGGGGCAGCTAGGTGGCGCAGTGGATAGAGCACCGGCCCTGGAGTCAGGAGTACCTGAGTTCAAATCCGGCCTTAGACACTTAACACTTACTAGCTGTGTGACCCTGGGCAAGTCACTTGACCCCAATTGCCTCACTAAAAAAAAAAAAAAAATCCTACCTCAATGACCTAAGAGCCAAGTGACCTTGAACCTGGGCCTATTTCCCATCTGTAAAGGGGTGGTTAGTGGTTTGGAGATAAGAGGGAGACAGAGAGTCCTAAGATCCTTTCCAGCTCTAGTCCCTTAGGATCCCTTGAGGCCTAGAGGCCCATGAGATCTTTCTGTCCCCTCCCCACCTTCCCACAGGGACTTGGAGAGAAATCAACTGCAGAGCCTGGAGAGCTCTGTGTTCCAGGACTGTGGGGCCTTCACCGTGCTGTAAGTACATCCCTTCGTGCTCTCGGACCCCTACCCAGCAGCTGGAAGAGGGGGGTCAGTCATTTTCTCCATTTCCCAGTGGAAAGAATTCAAGGCGCCAGAGGAAACAGCCCTGTCTCCCCCCGTCTGGCATTCTGCTCAGGCCTCGGTCCCAGGGCTAGCAGAGCCTCCTGTTGGAATGCCTCGAGCACACCCAGCCCACAAGACTCCCATCCTGCTGGCGGGGCCACGGCCACACAAGACAAAGACATCCTCCTTTTCCAGACCAAGGCCTGAGCTGCTCTAAGTTGTGCCCTAGGCCTTGATCTTGCCATAAACCCCCTCCTCTACCCAGCCCCAACCCAGTGAGAAGACCCTAAGCTCCAGCCATCTGTCTGTCCAGCCATCCGTCCATCCATCCGTCCGTCTGTCCGTCCATCCATCCATCTGCTCTTGGCAGCAACTTTTGGCTAGTCCTGGGTACTGTATATGTGCTCTGGGGGCAGCCAGGGTCCAGTGTGGCTGACCCTAAAGCTGTGCTCTGGGGCCTGCTGAGAGTGCGCAGTAAATTAAGCAGCCCAGTATAAACACTGATATACACAGAGAATAAATCTCAGGCAGGATCTGGAACCCGGCACTGGCCTGGGAGGAAACAGATGGAGGGAGAGATCATAAACTCTGGGCTCCTGCCAGTTCTTCTCTCTCCCTCCCCCTCCCCGCAAAGCCCCTCGAACTCTCAAGGAGAGTGCACAGAGGTAGGAACAAGGGACCTTGTGGGCCAAGGAGGCGAGACTTGGCCAAGGCCAAACAGTTGGGTAGGATGTGACAAAGCCAGGATGATCAGCCTGGAAAATGAAGCCATGAGATTTCATGCTCTCTGAGTTCTGGGCAATAGATGCTTCATGACTGACTGACTGACTGACTGACTGGCTGGCTGACTGACTGACTGACTGACTGACTGACTGACTGACTGACTGGCTGACTGACTGACTGACTGACTGGCTGACTGACTGGCTGACTGACTGACTGACTGACTGGCTGACTGACTGACTGGCTGACTGACTGACTGACTGGCTGACTGACTGACTGGCTGACTGACTGGCTGACTGACTGACTGGCTGACTGGCTGGCCTGGGGCGGGCACCATGGAATATGGAAAAGAAGGAAAGTGGCTTGGCAGGGAGAGGGCAAAGCCATGTTGTTGTGGCTTGGACCAGGAACCAGAGCATGGGTGAGTGGGCATGGACTTGAGTGGGACACAGTAAGAAGCCTGTCCCTGTTGCACCAAGCTGCGGATGGGCCCCCATTGAATGATGTCTGCTCACCTCCTCCCAGGATCCTTCGGGGGAACTCGATCAAAACAATTGAGGAAGGGACCTTTGCTGAGCTCCCTCACCTGGTAGAGCTGTGAGTATCCATCCAGCCCTGCTCGCAGGCTTGTGTGGACAGGGGTTGGGGGTCAAGGGAGGCAGTTGCCTGGAGATGTCTCCTCATGACCCAGAATCAAAGAACATCAGAGAATGTCAGGACTGGGAGGGCCTTTAGAGCAGAGAATTGGTGGTGTCAGAAGTGCAGGGCATCAGCTAAATGGGGAATGTCTCCTGCCACAGTGACCTGTCCGACAACCTCCTGACAGAGATGCCTCCAGCGCTATACCAGGGCCTCCAGGACCTCCAGATGCTGTGAGTTATCTGAGGGCACCCACAGCCCTGCCCCTTCTTCTCAACTGTGCATTGGAGTTGGCCCAAGGTCACTGACCTCTGTCAGCTCACCTTGTGCTTGGAGAGGCTTGTGGGGGGAAAGACAGCCCTGGGGCTATTGGGGGGCTACTGTGGACAAAACAGAAGGAAGTGATGTGGCTGGCCGTGAGGCCAAGCAGGAAACTGCGGCTGAGAAGCCAAGAGACCTGCCTGTCATGACACCTGGCGGGTGTGGGGAGGGCAGGGAACAAGCTGCCCTCTCTGCTCTCTGCTCCCAGGAACATCTCAGCCAATCCCCTGAAGCAGATCCCTGTGGACCACTTCGACGGCCTTCCCCATCTGCACTCATTGTGAGTAGAGGAGTCTCAGCCTAGCTCAGGGACACAAGAAGGCCCAGGGATGCTAAGTCCCTCGGGCTCCAAGGGTTGGGAAGTACTGGAGGGGAGGGGGGACTAAGTGACTCTGTTTTCCACCTCCTCTCACTTTAGGAGCATGGAGGGCATGGAGATCCCCAACATTCAGAACCGAATGTTCCAGAAACTAGCCAACCTGTCCCACATGTGAGAGCCTGGGAGAGGTGGGGGGTGGCTGGAAGGCGATGGCTATGGGAGGGCTGGAGAGCTTAGGGGTGTGGGGCCCAACTCTGCTCCAGAAAGCCAGAAATGACCCCTTGACCAAATTCCGTTCTCTATGGCCTGGGGGGTGCGGTGAGAGAGTGGGGGCAGGGTAATGGGCACAGGTTTCCTGTGGTGGCTCAGAAGGCACAGGCCCCCTGTGGGGTAGTGGCCAGTGGGCGTGGAGTCTTCTCAGGAGTATGAGAGACCTGAGTGATCCCCAAAGCAATCCTCGCACCCTGGAAGTCTGCCTTCATTGGTTTCTGTGCAGCCAATGGGAGAGCGGCTCATTGCAGAGGCTTCTTGGCCATCTGAGAAGGGTGTGAATGGAAGCGATGCAGATAGAGAATCAAAGAGAGGTGGAGGCTTAGCTCAGAGTAGGCCCCACATTTTGGGAAAAGGACAAGTTGGAGAGACTATCCAGAGGAGGGTGAAAGGTCCCCCATCTTTGCTTTATAATAACAAGAAGACTCAAGAAAAATGGATATGGAATGGACTGCGTACCAGAAACTATGCTAGGCACCTTACAGTTCAGTGAGAAAGTCTCCTGGAGGAAACTGGCTGGAATGAGAGGTCATGGTGCTGGTGCTGGTGCTGGTGCTGGTCCCAGGCCCAGTCCTGATCCCAATGCTGGTCCCAGTCCCGGTCATGGTCCCAGTCCTAGTGCAGGTCCTCCGTTCTCAAAGAGGTTGGCTAGTTGCTCAGTGGGTTGAGGTCACCTTCTTTTCAAAGCGTCTGGCTGAGAGGGGGAGGAGAGTTAGGGTTAGGAAAGCTGGGGGAGTCACGGCGGGGGGGGGTGTGGACACCCAACATAGCCCTTGGGGCCTTGGCCAGCCTACCGTGGGTCTTCATGCTTGGCCCCCTCCCCGCAGCTACTTCGACCACTTTCAGTACTGCAGCTACGCCCCCCATGTGCGCAGCTGTCAGCCCAACACAGATGGCATCTCCTCCTTGGAGAACCTCTTGGCCAATCTGCTCCTTCGAGTCTTCGTCTGGGTCATCGCCTGTGCCACTTGCCTGGGCAATCTCTTCGTGGTGTGCATGCGCTCCCTCATCGTGCCTGAGAACTTCCAGCACGCCATGGCTATCAAGTGTCTGTGCTGTGAGTCATCCCCAAGGGGCTGTGCCATGGAGGGGGCGGCACCACTGCACCTCTAAGGAAGGGTTCCTGTGGCCCGGCCAGGGATCTAGGCATTGGCCTGCTTCCGGCTCCCATCTCTAACCAGATTTAGGGTCACCAAAGGGCCTTCCTCCCAAAACCCTGCCCACAATGCTGACTTAGAGAAGGGGCACACACTCACTGCCACACACGCTCTCCATCTCCATTGGGTTGGGTCTCATATCCATCTCCTCGTCCTACCCAGGTGCCGACTTCCTCATGGGCATTTACCTGTTCTTTATTGGTGCCTCTGACCTGCGCTATGCAGGCGAGTACAACAAGCATGCCCAGGCCTGGATGGCCAGCTCCCAGTGCCAGGCCGTGGGCTGCCTTGCCATGCTGTCCTCTGAGGTCTCCGTGCTGCTCCTCACCTACATGACGCTAGAGAAGTACGTGGGCATCGTCTTCCCCTTTAGCCACTACCGGGCCGGCCGCCGGCAGACCCTGGCCACTCTAGTGGCCATCTGGCTAGTGGGCTTCACCATCGCTGTGGTCCCCTTCTGGAGCCGAGGCCCCTTTGGCAACTACTACGGCAGCAATGGCGTCTGCTTCCCTCTCCACTTTGATGCTCCTGAGAGTGCCATGGCCCAGCACTACTCTACTGCCATCTTCCTAGGTGAGGGGGCCTGCATGGGAGACTCGGGGGACAGGGGGTGAGACCAGGGGCTGCACCTCATTGGTTACCTAACCAAGCCACCTCAGAGCTTAGGGCCTCCCTGGGCAGTGCCTCCTCAGAGTTCAATCCTAGTCCACCCCCCACATACACTGGTTTGGCGTCATGGCGCCCTTAGGCTGTCTGGTAGGAAGGAAGCCAATGGATGCCTTCTGAGAATCAGGCTTGGTGCCTACATTGAAGGAAATGCTAAAGTTCAATTCAACGGTTGGGAAATAAAGATGTCATTTTTTCTCTCATCCAAATTGACAGACCCCCTGAAACCTATCCACAGATTCCTTGGGGGCCCATGGACCCTAGATTGAAAACCCCTTCTCTTATTAAGGGACTTATTAAGGGACTACTACATGCCCTAAGCACTGAGCCAGGCTCCAGGGCTCCTAGGACAAGCACTACATAAACATTGGCTATTACCCATCAATCCTCCAGCAAGAGCCTATTGGGTGCTAGGGAGACAAAGATGAAAGAGACTTTACCCTCAAGAAGCTTATGTTCTGATGTGGGAGGCAACAGGTGTGGGCGTAACACACGTACATGCATGTGCACACATAGATATGGAGATACATACATACTTACATACATACACACATGTATTCTGTGTACATAAACTGCTATACCTGCTACCCAACATGAAGAGATCATAGTAGAGAGCTCTGATAAAAGGGGATTCACTGAAGGAAATGGTCCATGGAGCCATGAAGAGTTGGACACAACTGAACAACAACATTAACAAGTTGACTGCTAAGTTGGGAGGGGAGGGAGAAAGGCTCTCCCTGGCACTTGGAGGGTAGCATCAGGAAAGGTTTTCTGAAGGACATGGAGTTTGAGCTCTGTCTGGAAGGAAGGTAGAGGTAAGGAGGAGTGAGTACATCCCATCCATGGACCCTATTCTGTGCTGCTGCAGGGGTCAACCTGATTGCCTTCATCACCATGGTCGCAGCCTACAGCAGCATGTTCCACTCCGTCCGTGTCTCCCGTGCCCGCTCAGCAGAGCCTGGCACCTTTTCTCGGGAGGTCTCTATTGCCAAGCGCTTCTTCTTCATTGTCTTCACCGATGCCCTCTGCTGGCTTCCCATCTTCCTCCTAAAGCTGCTGTCCCTGCTACAGCTGGAAATCCCAGGTGTGCAGTGCAAGGGGGATCCTCCCTGAAGCCATTCCTCCCTCTCTCTCCTCTCCTCTCCTCTCCACTTCTCTTGTCTCTGTCTCTATGTGTCTCTCTCTTTCTCAGTTTTTTCTCTCCTCTCCTCCATTCCTCTCCTCTCCTCTTCTCTCTTTCTGTCTGTCTCTGTCTGTCTCTGTTTCTCTGTCTCTTCTCCTCTCCTCTTCTCTTTCTCTTTCTGTCTGTCTCTGTCTCTGTCTCTCTGTCTCTTTCTCTGTCTCTCTGTCCGTCTCTTGCTGTCTCTCTGTCTCTGTCTCCCCCCACCTCTTGTAGCTTTATCTCTTGCCAGGGCCAGAGGTTGGGGATAGTGGGTGTCACTGGGGGATGAGGAGAAAACTGTGGGTCTCCAGCCAGTGCTGGCCATATGAAGCATAGGCATAAATGGGAGGGTGGAGGAAGAGAGAAAGGGACAGGTCAAAGACTTGGAGTTGGAAGGGACGACAGAGAAAGAAGGGAAGTCAAGGGAGTTGTTCAAAGTCACTCTACTTTCAGTGGCCAAGCTGGGATTTGAAGCCAGGCCCTCTGCCTCCAAATGCAGGAAGCTTGCTCTGTGGCCTACACTTAGGGAAGTTGCTAACATCTGCTTCCCTCCTCAGGCACAGTCACATCCTGGGTGGTCATCTTCATTCTGCCCATCAACAGTGCCCTGAATCCCGTCCTCTACACCATCACCACATCACCCTTCCAAGAGAGACTGAAGCAGTGTCTGCAACGAGAGACTCACTCTCTCCCCTCCTCCCAATCCACAGGGCCAAGCTTCACCCTGGTGCCACTCCAAGCCACTAGTGCCAGAGACCTGTTGGACCAGGGGGGCCAGCGCGCTGGCAGGACTGTGTTTGAGTCCCAGGACTGAAAGGGAATGACTTATGGGGGGAGGAGAGAAGCTCTGTGTGTGTGTGTGTGTGCATGTGTGCATGCATGCTGTGGACTGTGCGTGTGTGTGTGTATGTGTGTGTGTGCGCGCGCGCGTGCTGTGCACTGTGTGTGTACCCATGTGTATGTGTGTATGCATGTGTATACTATGTGTGTATTGCTATGTGTGTATGTGTGTGCGCATGTGCGTGTGTTTGCATGTGTGTATGTGCATGTGTGCATGTGCATGTGCGTTTGCATGTGCGTGTGTGTGTGTGTGTGTGTGTGTGTGTGTGTGCGCGCGCAGGGGGGAGGGAATCAGGGACCTCAATCCGAGATGGCCTGGGAACTGGGATCCATTGACAGTGGCTTCTCAGGGCCTAAATGAAAGAATGCCAAGAGCTGCCTTGGGGGGGTGGGGGTGGGAGCTTCTAGGACAGAGAAAGTGCCCCTCATCTCAGTAGAATGGCCTCATGAACTCTGGGCAGCCCATGGATGAGGGGCGAGAGGGAGAGAGAAGGAGAGGTCAGGCAGGGCATCAGGCCCTGGGCTCTCTGCACATACTGGGAATGAGGACCCAGTCCTGCCCCAGCCCCAAACACACACACATGCACACACACGCACACGCATGTATACACAGAGCTGTCTGGAACCACTAAGATTGGGTTTATTTGGGGTGTTTTGGAAACCCCATATGTGAGGTCTGAGAAGAGCCTGGCAATGTCCCATTAGCATCAGACCCTACTCCAGAGAGTCTGTTGGGGCCAGGAGAACAAGTGAGCACTGCAGGCCTTCCCCTCTGACCTCCCACGTCAGCCTCCCATCTCCCAGGGCTGTCCCAGCCCTAGCCTTCCCACATGTCCTCCCCAACCCTTGTTCTCCCAGGCCACCCTCCCCGCAACAGGCCCCTACTTGCCCACCGCCCACTATGTCGGTTTGCCCCACCCCATGCCCTCCCAGCCTCAGTCCTCCCCTGTTCTCCTCCCCCAAATGGGGCAGCTGAATGGTGGTGTTGGGTGTCTATCTGGATAGACAGAGTTATGCCTGCCTGGTTTCCCATGACCTTATCCTCAGCTCCCTGGGCTGATGCCCCTTCCACATGCCATACAGAGAGACAGTTAGAGTGAGGCACCCCCTCAGCTCAGGTCTGCTCCCAAGCAGTTTCTTCTGGCTCTGAAATTGGAAAAGAAGGAAATTCTGAGTGACCACATAATGTTTTGGGGGGTGTATTCAACACCCCTGTGGAAGGCTAGAAGAGACTCGGCTAGGAACCTCGCCCTGGCCCCATCGTCCAAGCCTGCGGCGCCAGCTGAGCACCTCTGTCCCCAAGTATCCCTCAGGATAGTGGGACAGAGTGAGCCTCCGACCGTGGGGACTGACTCCCCCGCTTCCTGACCCCAGATTTCCCAGTAGCCTTAGAGGCAGGAAGCCTGGGTTCAAATGTTGATTACCACCTGTGTGACTTCAAGCAAGTCCTGCCCCTGTCTTGGCCTCAGTTGGAGGTGACAGAGAGAGTCCCTTTCTTTGGCTGCCTTGGCATCTGGCCACGGGGGAGGGGAGAGTACCCTGAGCTCTCCTTCCAGCCAGCAGCCCTCCCTCCATTTACAACATGATGGAGCATAAGGGAAAGGCTGGAACAAAGAGGAAACCCAGCCCCCAGCCCCCAGCCAGGTGTAGCCACACCACAAAAGGCAGAGGAGGGAGTAGGAATCACATCCTTCCACCAGCTCTAAGCCTTCCTGCCATTGGGCCAGGGCAGGGTCCTTTGACACACCTTTAGCAGGTAGTAGAGAGGACCTACTCTAGCCCAGGCTGAAACAAGGAGCTCCCAGCTCTAGAGATGGGGATCAAACCCAGACGGGATGACCATTTAGCCCGTGACACGCAGGAGACTGGGAGCAGTGTGGTACAGTGGGAAGGACCGGTTTCCCATCCCCTCGCACTCATTACGTGGAACTTTGAGCAGGCTACGCCAGCTGCCTGGGCCTCAGTTTCCCCCTCTGCAAAATGAGGGGGTGGACTTGACGGCCCCTGGAGCTATTCCAGCTCCAGCCTGGCGTATGAGCCTGGACGTTTAGGTTCGTGTTCTCTTGGCCACCAGTGACTTCCTGCCATCCCTGCAGGGTCCAGATGTGCCTACTTGATTAGCCCACAGCCCTGCAAGTGGCCCCTGAGAAAAAGCCACCAGAGACCAGTGGAGAAGGGAAGGAAGCCATGCCCCAGCTCCTGACCAGCAGAGTCAAGAAAGGGCAGGCAGAGAAGAGCAGCTGCCTGCCCCAGGGAGGGCTGGCCCCCAGGGCAACCAGTCTCCACTGTGCATTCGAGGCCTTCTACAAGGTCTGCTCAGGGACCCATCTGGTGTGGGAGCTCCCAGAAAAAGTGGGAGCCGATGTTAGGTCCCCTCCCTCCCAACAGGGGGGGCAGCGGGGACTTTCCTTAGCTACACCCTTCATTTCCATCTCCCTGGCCTGCCACGTTGGTGTTTAAAACTCTTTTCGGCCTTCACCCATCTGGCCAGTCTCTTCTCCCATGATTCCTCATTGTCTGGGACACTTGCCATGTACCCTCCAGACCACAGGCAAGTTCCCTCTTTCCCAGCCTGGTCCCTCATGACCTCAAGCTCCCCCTCTAGCGAGCACTCATAACTTAGTCCACACTGCATTCAGTTCAGCACCCTAACTATCTGGGCACTAAACAACTGTGGAGGCCTCCCCCTCACACCCAAAGCCTTTCTTCTCCTCCCTGAGAATACCTCTCCTGGCACCCCCAGCCTGGCTCTGCCGGCCCAAGGGCTGAAGTCAAAGCCCCCTTGAGGAGAGGTGGGGCTTTTGCCAAGAGAATACTCTCTCCTCCCAACAGAAAGCCAACGGCCCATACCCATCCCATCGGCCCAAACTCCAGGCAGGAATTTGGAGAGGCTGAGTGGGAGGAAGAGGATAGAGGAGTGGATGGGAACCCAGGATCAGCAGACAAGCATGCCCCACAGGCTGTGAGCCCAGGGAACTCCTTCCCTTCGACAAGCAGAGCCTTCCCTGATGGCACCAGCCGGGAGGGAGGGGGCGGGCTCAGGGAGCTCAGCTGGCATTGTACTCGGACCGTGGATGGGAGTTGGGGTTGCTTCCACAAACAGCAAAATCCATTCAGCAATGGGGACAGGACAAAGGCCTTAATCCAGGGAGGGACAGCCCAGCCTTCTGGTGAAAACCAGAGGACATCAGTTCTGGACACGAGATCTGGGGATTCAGTCAGTCACCAAGCCCAGATGCACTGCCCCCTATGTGCCTAGCACAGTGCTAAGGGCTGGGCATACAAAGAAAGGCAAAGCATAGCCCCTGCCCTCAAGGAACCTTTAGTCTAATGGGGGGGGCAGTGTGTGGAGAGAACCTGCCACATAGCTCCACACAAACCACAGAGTATATGGAGGAGCATCTCAGAGGGGAAGGAGCCAAGAGCTGGACCAGAAGCAGTGACTGGCTCTGGTTGATGCAAGTGAGGGGGCAGAGCATTCCCGACATGGGGCAACGGCATGGAGGTGGGAGATAGAGCATCACGGGGGAGAATGAGCAAGTAGACCAGGCTGGCTGAATCACGCACTTTTTGGTTTGATCTCATTTCTTTTCATGTCCCCTCCTTTCATTTCCCCCCTCATCCCTTCGAACAAAGGAGACATGCTTTGGTGCCACTAACCACCACACAAAGTCCATTCTCATAGTCCCCCACCTCTGCAAAACAGGGAGAAGGTGCTTTCTCATCTCTCTTCTTTGGTGCCAAATCATTGCTTGATCATTGCAATCACATTGTCCTTCTTGGTCATTCCATTGATGTTGTCATGTTGACTTGGTTCTGTGCCATTCATTTTGCCTCGTATTACAGAAGCTTCCTCCCTCTATTCTTCGTAGTCGCCTTATTCTGTAACATCCAATTTGTGTAGCCATTCCTGATGGGCATGTTCTTCGTTTCCAGGCTTTTGCTAGCTACTACAGGGAAGTGTTGTGCTGAATATTTCACTGTATATGGGATCTTTCTTTTTCATCATTGACTTCCTTGGGGTATATGTCTAGTCACTAATAATCACTTTCATAGAGTAATTCCAGATTGCTTTCCAGAGTGGTTGGACAGATCCAGTTCCACCAACTATGAAGCAGTGTCCCTCTTTCTATAGCCCTCCCAACATTGACTATTCCCATCTTTTCTGATCTTTGCTGATTTGTTGTGGGGGTGGGTGGGCATTGGGGGAGGGGGTAGAACTTCACGGTTGTTTTGATGTCTTTCTCTTTATTAATATGTCAGAACAATCTTTCTGTGGCAATCAATAGTTTGTAATTGTTTTGAGAGCTGTTTGTTCATGTCCTTATCCATCAGGGAATGGCTTGTGATCTTATGTATTCTTGTTAGTTCCCTGTGTAAATTAGATATCAAATCCTCAACGGAGATTTTTGATGTCAAGGCTTTTTTCCCCTAACTGACCACTTTCCTTCTTATCCTAATTGCATGGATTTTGTTGGTGCATAAGCATTTCTGTAATTCTGTAATCAACTGTAACTTCTGTAATCAAAATTCTCTATTTTATCTTTTGTGATCAGCTCTATTGCTTGTTTGAATAAGAATTTCCTCACTTGTCCTAACTGTGAAAAGCATCTAATCTGTGTCTCTTGTGATTTTGTTATGATGGGATTTTATTAACATTCAGGTCGCACGCCAACTTTTACTCTGAGTCCACAGCAGTACATGGCATAAGATTTATTCAAAGCCAAATTTCTGCCAGTTCTCTTTCTAGTTTTCCTAGAAGGTCTTGTCAAATAGGGAAAGTAGACCATAAAGTCTTGGGTTTCTCCAACACTAGACTGATGAGTTCGGCCGTTTCTAATCTATCTTTATCTAGTCTGTTCTACATGTCAGCTTCTGGAGGTTTTTAGCCAGTATGGAATACTTCTGATGAGTTCTATTTTATTTTATTATTTGAGGTCTGGAAGCGCTATTCCCACTTCATTCCTTCATTATTTCTGTTCAAATTGAAACTCTTTTGTTCCTCCAAATGAATCTTATTACTGTTTCATCTAGTTGTATAAAGTATCCCCTTGTACATTAAATCCGTACATTACTTTAGGTCGTATCACACATTTTTATTATATTGATACAGCCAAGCCAGAAGTACTGAATGTTCATCTAGGTATTTAAGTCATTTGTTATATCTTTCAATAATGGTTTTATAACCTCTATACTGGTCTTGAGTGTGTCTTAGTAGATTTATTCCCAGATATTTTATATACTTTCAACAGGGATTCCCTTTCTATGATTTCTTCCTTGGTTGGGTTACTGCTATACAGAATGTTACTGATTCGGGGATGGGAAGGTATTTTGTAACCTGCTTCACTGAAGCTATTAATCGTCTAAATTAATTTTTTGGATGATTATCATCACATTGTCGGCAAATAGAAATAGGGGTGTCTCCTCTTGGCATATCTTTATGCCCTTCTTTCTCTTATTTTATTATCAAGAACATTTCTAGATCTATGTCATGTAACACTGGGGAAAGAGTATAAATACTCTTGTATTTATTGGGACAGCTTCCACCATACAGGTTTGGCGGTTTTGTTTGTTTGTCTGTTTTTTGGTTTGCTTTGTTTTGTTTTTTATTTTGTTTTGGGTTTTGGTTTTTGATTTTTTTGGTGAGGCAATTGGGGTTAAGTGACTTGCCCAGAGTCACACAGTTAGTGTCAAGTGTCTGAGGTCGGATTTGAACTCAGGTCCTCCTGACTCCAGGGCTGGTGCTCTATTCGCTGCGCCACGTAGCTGCCCCCCATACGTGTTTTAATCATGTCTTTTCAAGGGTTCTTCCGTGTCTTTTTTGTGTTATCTTGTTGTTGTTGTTGTTGTTGTTGTTAGGCAATTGGGGTTAAGTGACTTGCCCAAGGTCACACAGCCAGTAAGTGTCAAGTGTCTGAGGTCAGATTTGAACTCAGGTCCTTCTGAATCCAGGGCTGGTGCTCTATCCACTGCACCATCTAGCTGCCCCTGTGTTATCATTTTTTAAAGCATAAACAGAAATCGTTTGTCAAAGGCTTTTTCTTATCCGTTAATAAGATCAAGTGGTTTGAGGTGGGTTTGTTTTTTAAGAATATCATTAATTATGTTCATTGTTTTCATAATGTTGGTCCATCTTTGCACTTCTGGCATAAATTCAACTGCATTATAGATAATAATTTGGGGTAATATATTCCTTTAGGATTTGTCTGGATTTTATTTTTAATTTTCAAAATAAGATTCAATAATGACATTGGTCTACACTTCTTTTTCTGTGCTTTGTGCTTCCCTGGCTTAAGTATTAGGACTGTGTCTCTTTATAAAAAGAGTATGGCAAAGTGTTTTCCTTCTCAGTTTTTGAGAATAATATGTGTAGTCCAAGTATTAATTATTCTTTAAAAGTTTGATGCAATTAATCTGTAAATCTATCTAGAACAATTTTTTATCATCTCTTGAAAAGTCATTTACATACTTCATTACTTTTTCTGAAACTGGATTATTTAAGATCTCTATCTCATGTTCTGATTATGTAGGTATTTTTGTTTTTGCAGATATTCTTCTGTTTCTTCGACTTCCCAGTTTTTCTGGCATGTAATTATTTATAGCAGAATCTGAGAATTTATTTTATTTATTTTTTGTCTATTGTCTAATTGATTCATTTTGTTTTCTAATTCTGGAGATTTAATTTTTCTCCCTCTTTTTAACCTCGTTTATCTAAAAGCTTATTGACATGAGGTTTTTTTTCATAGAATCAGCTTAGCATTTATAGTCTTTTAGAGTTCTCCAGTCTTTTTGTTTTCTAATGTATCACTTTCTCTTCCAATTTTCAAAGTTTCCTTTTTTGTGCTATTTTGGATTTGCTGATTTGCTGATTTCCTCATTTTTACATTGCATATTCGATTCATGAATCTTCTTTTTCTGTTTTGTTAATGAATGTTTTCAGAGATGATTTTTTCCACTGAGGACTCCTTTAGCTGAATCTCTAAAATTTCAGTCTCATCATTATCATTCTTTTGCACCTAGTCACCAATAGTTTCTATGACATCCTTTGACTCATTCATTTTTCAGGATGTTATTATTAACTTTCCATTTGGGTCTATATATTTTGTGTTCCCTGTATTAATTTTTAGTTTGACTATGTTCTGTAAAGAATGCATTTGGTAGTTTTGCCTTTTTACGTTTATTTATAATATTCCTGTGGCCCAGCCCATTGTCTTTTTTGTGAAGGTACAATGTGATGCAGAAATATGTATGTTCCCATTCTATAGATACCATAAAGTCTTTCAGTTCTCAATTCTATGATAGCTTGTTGAGTTACGGTTTTGGTTTTTGTTGATTGATGTTTATCTTTCTCTTAACTTTGTCTAGCTCTGAAACTTGGAGATAGGAGATAGGAGCAATTCAAATACTCTTATGCTACTGTCTCCCTTTTTGCATTTCAGAACTCTTCCATTATAGATGTAGATGTTGGGACATATCAGCTTAACATTGATGTTGGCCCATTGTCTGATTTTTCTAAGCCTGATATCCTTTTTCTGTTCAACTTCTTAATATTTTGATTTTTCTTTACTTTGTTTAAGAGCACAATTCCATCTCTGTCCCTCATTCCCATACTGTCTGTGTCTCTACTTTCTGGATATATTTCTCATGGGCATCAAATTGCTGTTTTCTTCTCCATTCTGTTATTCTCTTTCATTTTGAGGGGTTGCTCAACCCATTCACATTTAAAGTTGTGCTGATTAGGTTTGGGTTTTCCTTTTTATTTCTTTTATGTCACCACCAGTGTGGGATGGTCCTCCCTCAATAGGGGAACTTTCCACAGTCAGACGATCACCTCATCGGACCACCATCGGACCTCTATAAAAGTATCTGCCTGTCTCCTGCTTGAGGAGATTGGTATCTCAGAGTCACGCTCTGTGCCATGCCTTCTCCCCATGAGAAGAAGTCCAAGGATTTCTCTCTCTTGGTTTCCCTTCCCCAGCCCCTAAATAAACTATTATCTTATTCTATTGGATTTGTGTGCAAGAGGAATTCCTAAGGACCCCAAACCCCTATCCACTATCCCACACCCCCTACCCTATTTTCCCCACAACAGTTAATCTATTTCTCCTTCTTTTGTCCCTTTCCCCACCTATTTAAATAAGTGCTTTAAAATTTCTAATCATCTGCTTTGCTTTTTATACTAGCTATGTTTTGTTAGTGCCAAATCTTTTCACTCTCATGTGTTTGAAATTCTCTATTATATCTTTTGGATCTCTTCTATGTATTCTTTCTAATGAAACCTCCCTCTAAATTCTAGCATTCTTTTTTTTTTTGCAGGGCACTGGGGGTTAAGTGACTTGCCCAGGGTCACAAAGCTAGTAAGTGTTAAGTGTCTGAGGCCAGATTTGAACTCGGGTCTTCCTGAATTCAGGGCCGGTGCTTTATCCACTGTGCCACCTAGCTGCCCCCTTTGCCGACTTCTTAACCTAATTTCTTTGGGCCTTCTGTAAATAAGGGCATTTAGAATTCCTCTCCCAGAGCCAGGCCTGATCAAGATAGAGATAGCAATAGAGATAGAGAGACAGAGACACAGAGAGAGAGACATACAGACACATATGTGTATATATGTGTCTATATGCGGGTGTGTGTGTCTGTGTTATTAACTGCCAAGAGCCCCCTCCTACACACTCAGCCTTTTTCCTTCCCGGTCAGCCTCTGATGCATCATTACCCACATGGCTTGGATTTAGGTGGTATAAAGTAATCTAACGCTAATAGTTATCATTTTCTGTAATGCTTTGGGGTTTTACAAAGTGCTCTAGGCCTGGAATTGGATTTGAGCCTCAAGGCAAGCTTGTGATAAACAGACTGTTATTATCTCCATTTTAAAGATGAGCAAAGTAAGGCTGGGAACAGTTGAGTGACTTACCCAGGATCAACAAGCTGCTAAGTGTCTGAAGCAGGATTTGAACCTCCTTAGCACCTGGCATGAGCTTGGTCATAATCAGCACTTACTGGAGACAGAGAACATGGAGAAACATGGAATGGCACCATGGGCAATGCTGTAACCGAGTCTGGGTCTAGGGGCCCCAATCCATCATTCTGTCCCTCCTATCAGACATGCTTAGGAAGGAGGGGAGCAGAACCATTCATGTACTAAGACCATGGTTCTACTGGCCTCAGGTTCTACCCAGGGCTAGAACAGAAAGAACCCTGGATTTGGAGTCTGGGGCCCTGGATTCAAATTCCAGCTCTGTAGCTGACTCTCCGTGTGACCTTGGACAAGTCCATTCCCACCTGGGAGGCTCAGTGCCCTCTTTAACATGAAGGGGCTGATTCCCCAGTGACTAAATGGCACTTTTCAGAGGAAGAAATCTAAGCCATACAGAGCTAGGTAAAAAATGCTCCAAATCCATAAAAGAGAAATGCAAATTAAAACTACTCTGAGGTTCCAGCTTACACCTATCAGGCTAGGAAAGAGGGAAAAAAGCAAACATTGTTAGTGCTGAAGGGGATGTGCTGGTGCATTGTTAGTGGAGCTGTAAACTGGCCCAGCTGTTCTGGAGAGCAACTGGGAATGGTGCCCTAAAAAATCATTCAGCTGGGTATAGCCAATGTTATTGATGTGGGATGGCAAATTAATTGATCAGATGGATCGTGAGTCATCCCAAAAGAATGACAAGACTCAGTGACTCAGTTTCCCAAGTTTTATTGCAATACTGTGAGTGAACACAGGGAGAGCATCATGGAGGTGTCTCTTGAATAGGGAAAGGAAAGACAGTTATATTTATAGTAGGGATAAATTGATTATCAGTCTCATTATAATAGGGAGGTACAGGGCAGTGCTTATCCTAATTTGGACTTCCTGGGGGCTTGAGCCCACCCCGGAGGGGGTACCTTTTTCCATGGAGGTGTGTTTTGGGGGTTTACATGTCTGGAGACAAATTTGGCCTTTTCTGCACATGTCACTTTTTCATTCCCATGCCTGGTTTCAAAATATTTTTATCAGTAGAATTTCTATACCCTGTCAGTGTATCATTGTTACAGTCAAGGTCTCTCTGACCTGCCTCTGTATGTTCTTGTTGTGGGTAGTGATTAATGTAGGTAACAAGAACCTAGGCCCTGACTTGTATTAATGAAGACTCAAGTCTTAAGTTATCCATTAGCTGGGATCTGAATCCCTTTTAGAGCTCAGATCTAAATTAGAGCTTGGGTCTTGGGTTTTTCTGTTAACCCCTTTTAGATACTATTGATAGCTATTGTTGATAGGTTCTGTTAACCCTTTTAGCCTCCTCCATCATTCCCCCCTTTTCACATACCCCAGAAAAAAGGGACAATGATCATTTCTTCTGCAACTGCTTCCTGCTGAGTGGGGGGAAAGCAGGGGCCCACAGGAGCCTATGAATTGGGGGAGATCTAGGAGCTAGAGTTACAAATGCAAGGACCACAACACAAAACACAAATTAATAGACCAAGGGGCAACAGGGGCCCTAATACAGAATAGATCTAAGAGTTCCATGAAAAAACTGGACGAAGTTTCAGCCATCCAGTTAATCTCTGTATGAAGAGCTCAACCTTCAGGAGGTGTTCTGAACCATACAGACTCTGCCTCAGTCCAGGACCACATTTGCCAGAGAGTTTGAGCACTCTTCCAATTCTTTTAACCCTAATGCAATGGAATTGGAAACTTATTCTATTACTAAAGTTAAATTTGTAATCCATCCCACATCAATATCATTCTAGGTCCAGACCCAAAGATGTCAGAGAAAAAGGAGCAACATGTACAAAAGTGTTTATAGGGGGCAGCCAGGTGGCGCAGTAGATAAAGCACCAGCCCTGGATTCAGGAGGATCTGAGTTCAAATCTGAACTCAGACACTTGACACTTACTAGCTATGTGACCTTGGACAAGTCACTTAACCCTCATTGCCCTGCCCCCCCAAAAAGTGTTTATAGCAGCTCCTTTCGTGGTGACAAAGCATGGAAAGCCAGGGAGAGCCCAACAACTGAACGTGTTATGGCAAATGAACATGATAGAATACCATGGTCCTGTAAGAAATAGGATGAAAGGAACAGTTTCAGGGAGGCCTGAGAAGCCTGGTATGAACTACTTCAGAGTGAAGTGAATAGACCCGGGAGAACAACAATTCTGAAAACAGCTGGGAAAGACTTGGGAACTTGGACCAATGCGATGAGCAACCACAATTCCCGTTGTTCCCTACCTCCTGACAGAGAGGTGGGAGTCTCAGGGTGCAGAATGAGACATGCATTTGTGAACAAGGCCAATGTAGAAATCTCTTCTGCTTGACTACGTATATTTGTTGCCAGGCTTTAGTATATTTTTTCTTTTCAATGGGGGGTGGAACGAGGGACAGAAAGCATATCAGTTCTTAATTGAAAAAATAATAGTAAATTTAAATATACAATCCAACAAGTGGGCTGGTTAAGATGCTTTCTAAGATCTCTTCCGGCACCACATCAAAGAAGCGAGTCCATTATCTAATCTACCTTCCGGTAGGTGGGTGGGTGGGTGGGTGGGTGGCTGGTTGGCTGGGAATCCTCGTGTTCACTGACCAACAAACATCATTAGGGGATGGCTACACTCAAGAGAAATGCAGCCTCCAAAGTGAGCATACCATCCCAATCTGACTGACCCCAAGCTTTAAAATGGAGATAATAACAATCTGTCTATCACAGGCTTGCCTTGAGGCTCAAATCCAATAGCAGGCCTAGAGCACTTTGTAAAACCCTAAAGCATTACAGAAAATGATAACTATTAGCATCAGATTACTTTGTGCCACCTAAACCCAAGCCACGTGGGTGATGAGGCATCAGAGGCTGGCTGGGAAGGAGAAAGGCTGAGTGTGTAGGAGGGGTGTTTGCTCAGCACTTTGAAGAAATCTCAATTCCAACAGAAAAAGGTGAGGAGCTAGCAGATTTTAGGCCAGAGATGGAATGTTGTGTCTAAGCAACAAGTCCAGCTCCTCAGAATCATGGAGCTCAGGAAGGGAAAGGGCTGGGAAAGCTAGGTTAGGGCATCCTTGCCCACCCTGTCTGCGAGATGTAACAGAACCATTCCGAGGCCTTCAATCTCCTTTGACTTCCTCTAGGACCCTTGATGTCCTCTTGAACTTACCATTTGATTTCCCTTGACGCTGACATTTGCTTTTCAAAGTTCCTGATTCAGCTCTGGTCCCATCATCAGGAATTCTTGGCAGTAGTATATTTCACTCTATCAAATGATCTATTTGTAAAGCACTTAGCACAGTGCCTGGAACATAATAAGCAGTTAATAAATTCTTTTGTGTGTGTGGGCAATGAGGGTTAAGTGACTTGCCCAGGGGCACACAGCTAGTAAGTGTCAAGTGTCTGAGGCCAGATTTGAACTCAGGGCTGGTGCTTTATTCACTGTGCCACCTAGCTGCCCCCAATTAATAAATTTTTGTTTCCTTCTCTTCTATTCCCTTCTTTGAACTTAAATTGTTTTGCCAGATCAATTATTCTTGGTTGTAAACCTACACACACACACACACACACACACACACACACACACACACGCACACACACACGCACGCACACACACACACAGCTTTTTGGAATATCACATTCCATACCCTCTGCTCCTTTGTAGTGGTCACTACTAAGTCTTGTGTGCCCCCTGATTATGGTTCCTCTACACTTACTTGAAGTTTTCCTTTTGGCTGTTTCCAGTCTTTTTTCTTTGACCTGGAAGCTCTGAATTTGGGCTCTAATGTTCCTAGGAGTTTTCATTTTAGGTTTTCTTTCAGGAAATGATCTGTAAATTCTTTCTATGGTCACTTTGCCCTCTGGACAGGAGCCTTTCATGATTGCTTGAAATATGATAGCAAAGTCCCTTTTTGGTTATAGACTTCAGACAGTCCACTCGTTCTTAAGTTCTCCCTCTTTGATCTGTTGGGGGGGTCAGTTGTTTTTGAAATGAAATAACTTGGGGAAGCTAGGTGGCATAGTGGATAGAGTACCAGCCCTGGAGTCAGGAGGACCTGAGTTCAAATCCTGCCTCAGACACTTGACACTTACTAGCTGTGTGACCCTGGGCAAGTCACTTAACCCCAATTGCCTCACCAAAAAAAAAAATGAAATAACTTAAATTTTCTTCAATTTTCTCAATCTTTTTACTTTGTTTTCATCTTTCTTGTCTCCTATAGTCATTAATTTATCTTTGGTCCATTTTAATTTTTAGGGAGTCTATTACTTGGGTAAGGTTTTGTATCTCTTGTGTTTAGCTGGTGATTTTCTTAAGTCACTACTCCATAGCTCTCGTTTCTTTTCCACTTCTTTCTCCTATCACTCCCACTTAATTTATATCACTTTTAATTCTTTAAAACTCACTTCATTTTTTGTAGGAATTTTAATTGATGTTCTGGACAAATTGTGATGTGTATGTGTGTGTGTGTGTGCCAAAATACCACCACCCCCTTGACCCCAAGTCTGGGGGAAGAGGAGGGGAGGAAAGGGCCCCTTCTAAGGTCAGAATATGTTCAGGATGGGGTGGCCAATGTAAAGGAACAAGTGACAGGGAATATGCCTATTTTCCAAACCAAGAGTCTATCATTTGAGAGATCATGTCAGATTCGTGGGCTGGACCATTTTTTTGTTGATTGCTGCTAAATTGGGGATGCTTTTTTTGAAGCACCGAAGAAGGGTGGGTGTATGTGTCATGGATTCAGAATCAGCCTGACCTGGATTAATATCCTGCCTCTGATACTTAGTGACTTTGTATATGACCTTGGACCTTAACCTTAACCTTCCAAGTTCGAGGAGCCAGCAGGAAGCTAACCCTAACCCTAACCCTAACCTTAACCCTAACCCTAAGCTAACCACGCAGTCCAAGAATGCTATTTTAGATAGATAGATAGATAGATAGATAGATAGATAGATAGATAGATAGATAGATAGATAGATAGATAGATAGATCCTTATAGAAAGCAGGGGCAGGGGTGGGAGGAGGAGCTGAAGTCAAGGGGGCACCTTGGGGAATTGTATGTTGAGGGTTGTGCTGCTCTGAGCATGTGATCTCAGAGATACCACAGAGGAAGAAGGAAAGAGGCTTCATTTGTCTTTGAATTTGACTGAGAAGACACTAGCCAGGAGGCCTCTATGTGAAGAGCTAGCTCACCAGAAGAGGGCCACAAGAACAACGACAAGGAGGGGCAGCTAGGTGGCCCAGTGGATAAAGCACCAGCCCTGGATTCAGAAGGACCTGAGTTAAAATAGGGCCTCAGACACTTGACACTTACTAGCTGTGTGACCCTGGGCAAGTCACTTAACCCTCATTGCCCCGCAAAAAAAGGGGGGGTCAGCTAGGTGGCACAGTAGATAGAGCACCGGCCCTAGATTCAGTAGTACCTGAGTTCAAATCCAACCTCAGACACTTGACACTTACTAGCTGTAAGACTCTGGGCAAGTCACTTAACCCTCGTTGCCCCACCAAAAACAAACAAACAAACAAAAAAGAACAACAGCAAAGCTGAACAGCATCACTGCTATGCCATGGCAGGAGGCTGTTACCAGGGCAACAGGATGCTCCCTCCCTTGGCAGCAGCTACTTCAGGTGATTAGGCAAGGAAGAAGTTAGTTGGCTCTGTCCTTGGAGTCACTTTGGGCCTCCCTCTAGGGCCTCCCTATTATGTGGCAAAACCTTTGTCTCTGGGCCTTTCTCCAGGTTTGGGAGTGGTGGCCACCCAAGACAAGCCAAGGAATGACCAGGAGGGGGCGAACAGACTGTGCCAGAAGCTGGGGGGGGGGCACCTTGCCCACTGAGCTGCCAGTTAATTTCCTTTGGCCTGCTGGGTGGGACCCTGAGCTCAGACCCTCTCAGATCTCTGCTGATCCCCGAGGATCTCTGGGGCCTGTTTTGGTGGGGTGGAGGGGTATTTCCCTGGTTCCTCTAAGCTCCCAGCACTCCAGTAGCCCTGTTGAAGCAGAGATGTCTGGCTGATTCCTTCAGCCCTCAACATGCTACCTCCCACGTGGCCTCAGCCAGGAAGGCTGCTCCCCCCCACCCTCAGCCTCTCTAGGCCTCAAAGTCATTTACTTCTGTGTCTCCTGTGCCTAGCCAGTAAGCATTTATTATTAATTAAGATCACATATTAATAAAGTATTGACCATGTGTCTCCCTGACTTCCCACTGGTCCCAGGTTTATACACCCAGCCAGAAAAGGAGGCGGGTGGCGGGAGGGGGGGAAGGACAGTGAGCTTCACATCCCCAGGGATTTTGATCCTCTTTTTGGTAGAGGCAAGTCACCACACATTGATCTAAGATAACTGGTTAGCATCATTTAGCTCCTTTGGTTGACATGACTTAGGGGGTGGTCTAGAGATTCAATTCCAACCATCCAGGTGTAGGTGTGCTTCTTCCCCTAGCTAATCAGAAAGGTCAATCTGCATTCCTTTGGTTAAGCTGAAGGCTCAACCCAGGTTGGTTTCTTGGGAGGGGGAAGAGAGCAGCTAACACTAACGAGTCTGGGTTTCTCCTAGAAATTTGTTATTAGAATTATTTCCTCACACAGAGCAGTGGGAGCACAGAGCTGGCCAGGGCCTGGGCACCTGCTCTTGCTGTCAGCTCCCTGGGGCTCCCAGGGTCATCAAAATGGGGGAGGGGGGCTACCTGGGCAACCCATATATCCACAATGAGACTCACCCTGTGCCTAGAATCTGCACTAGACCTGAAAGCAGGAAGTTCTGATACATACTGGCTGTGAGACACTGGGCAACTCCCTTCACCTCTGCCTGCCTCAGTGTCCTTATTTGTAAAATGGGGCTGATAACAGCACCTACCTCCCAAGGTTGTTGTTTGTAAAACTCTTAGCATAGTGCCCTGCACTGTTTATTCCTCCCTGCTCCAATCCCCATGGATTAGCCAAGATCAGTGGTTCTGAAAGTGTGGTTCACAAAGTGTGGAGGGGGCAGGGCAATGAGGGTTAAGTGACTTGCCCAGGGTCACACAGCTAGTAATTTTCAAGTGTCTACGGTCAGATTTGAACTCAGGTCCTCCTGAATCCAGGGCCGCTTTATCCACTGTGCCACCTAGCTGCCCCCCTCCCAAACTACTTTCTTAAGCAGATGTTACCGGCCTATTGAAATGCTCCCTTTCTACCTGACAAAAGGACCGATTTTATTCCCATTCTCCACTCAAGACAACCACCCAACAGGAGAGTCTAGCAGCCGTCTACAAAGCCAGACACTACAGCTGACACAAGTGACTTTTTATCCAATCTGACTGATGTTCACATGTGAGGGGCTTCTGCATCTTTTATCAGGCACCTCCTATGTGCAATGCCCCAGGCTGGGAGCTGGCAATACAAATGGAAGACAGCAAAGCTCTTTCCTAAGGACCCTTCCAGTGGCAGAGCTGTGATCCTAAGTCCCCGGGGGCTTGGAGGGAGAGACTCAGGCCTTTGACTCACCATGGGCAATTAAAGGCACCATTACAGTTGCTGGGCACTAGGGGGAGCAAGGGGGCAGCAACAGCCCCAGTGCTAGGGCACTTAGGGACTTAGGGATGAGTGGCCTTAAGACACCCCCCTAAAAAAAAATTTAATTTAAAATAAAAAGTTTTAAAAGATACCCCCCACGGAGAATCACTTGCCTGTTTGTTTTGCTGGTGGCATCAGAAAGAACATGTTCTCACACCTTCCAGTAGTGCCATTGGCCTTCAGGATTGCCACTGAGAGCCCAACCCAGGGGGCCTTGCCTGTAAGAAATGTGCCCCCTCCCCCCCCACCACCACTGCCCCGGGCCAAGTCCCAGAGATAAGGGGCTGGGGAGGAAGAGGACAGTCTGCTGCTATTGGTTCACAGAATAATGAAACGCAGGGATGTTTTCTGAAGCAAAAAGCAATTTATTTTTGAGCTTTGTAGAAGAATTCTGAGAGAGCTTCCTGGGGAACAAATGTCAATGGCTAATCTAACACTTTCCTTCTATCACCTAAAGGAATCCACAAGGAAAACACCAGAGCTGGGGCATGGGGGACTGGGCAGGGTCTTGGAGGGGGAGGGGGGATAAACTGGGAAATCTTTGGCATTGAGGATTGAGGTCAGGGGACCACAAAGACAAGGCTTGTGGGAGAAGAGAATGGGCACACGGCTGGGGAACCTTAAGGAAAGGGGGCAGGAAGCCAGCTGGGAAATCTTAAGCATTGGGGGTTGGGGTCTTAAGTCAGGAAAGAATAACACAAAGTCCCAGGTGTTTCCAATCTAGTCACTCAGCATTAAGAAGGTGAGCCAAGTGCATCACGATCTTTGGGCAATAAAGAAAGGCAAGGTGGCAGTCTCTGGCCATCGAGTAAAGCCTTTTTGGTCCCTGAGCACTAAGACAGGTAAGAAAAGCGGCGATGTTACAGAATGCACACCATGTATGTGCTCTAAGGTTACAAGGCAATCTATGTGTATATGTCGCAGGAAGTCCCAGATGTTTCGGTCCTTGGCCGCTGAAGGTGCCCAGAGGGAGGTGTTACAGCACTGAGGAAGACAAAGTACAACTTTGCAAAGGCTCTGGTCCCTGAGCCTGGAAGTGCTCACAGGTGCATCAAGGTCTTTGCTCATTTTGGTCCCACTAGGTACTGAGCTCGAAGTGAGACAAAGTCCCATGGACTTGGGGGTCTTCATGAAGCCCACTTCCAGGTACACTGAGGTCTTTGGTGGCTGAGTACTAAGACAGATGTCAAGGTCCCAGGGAACAAGGGCATCGACGTTACAGAATGCAAACAGTATCGGCCAATAACAATGCACGCTCTACAGTTACAAGGCAATCCCTTTTTAATTCCATCCTATCTCTGTTCTATTAGGCTCTATACAATTTTGGTTCTATATATTTACTGCACACACACACTTCAAGGCTTGGCAACAAGAAAAGCCCTGCCCTCACTTCTGGTGTAACAAAACATTGAACTCAAAAAGTAACAAAGGGACAGAAGATCAAGTGAGCACATGAGTCTTGAGTAAAGGTGCAAGCCTGTGAGAACGGCCAGCCTGTTCACTCAGCCCTCTGCTGGTATTCAGCAGACGCCACCTGGTAGTCTGCAGCAGTGAACAGCACAGAGGGGTTGCAAGCCAAGTATTTCAGGAAATCTTGCAAGTGACCCAGGAGCAGACTGAGGCTGCTATCATCCAGGGCCGTGTAGGCCAGCACGGAGCCGAGCTGCACGAAAAGGCGCAGCAGATGGGCTCCCCCATAGATCTGGGACATGCAGACATTGGGGTGACTGGCCAGGAGCTCCCTGTACTGGGGCCTCTCGAATTTGTAGAGCAGCTGAGTGCCCAGCATCACATTGAAATACTCTTTGATTCCCGCCATCAGCTCGTGGACAGTGTACCGTTTGTTGAGGGCCTCACAATTTTGCTGGGAAGCCACATACTCAGCTAGAATGGCATCAACGCTCTTCTTGGCTGGCAGGGTAAAAAGCTTTTTGCCATTGGTCACCAGCTCCCAGTCTTTAACGAGCAGGGACTTGAGGGCATCTGGCAGGGTCACCTTGACTTCCCGCCTTTGCAGAAATCTCCTTTCGGGGGCCCCGGGGCCCTGGCGCATGAGTGGGAGCTGCACCACACCACCTCCCTTCCCGTGGCTGCTGCCCTCCCCCACATCAGCGGCTTGGCCGGAGGTCCCAGACGAGGTGGTGGCCGAACCATTGCCATCGCTATCGCTATCGCTATCGCTATCACTATCCTTCTCACTGACGCTACAGTAGCGGAGCACGCGGCTCTCGGGGATCCACTCGTAGTCCCAGCAGGCTATGGGACTGAGATGCTCACTAAGCCTGGCACTGGCACTAGGCCCTGCGCCCTCCCCGGCACCCACGCCACTGCTGCTAGCCCCTCCCAAGCTACTCTCATGGCCAGAGCTGGTGCTGCCGCCGCCGCTCAGCCCCGGGGTTCCGGCCTGCTGCACAGTGGGGGCACTGACAAAGGCCCCGGCACCCTGAAAAGCCCCACTCATCTCCATCCCGCCCTCAGACCGGTAACGCACTAGGTACTTGACCTGCTGGTCTTGTACTGCCACCTGGACACATTCGGCCTCCCGCAGAATGGGCCCGTGGAAAGTGAGCACCCGCTCCCCCTCCCGAATCTTGGGCAGGGCCCGCACTTTCTCACTGGCATGCTTGGAACAAGCCATTGCTCAGCAGCTGGGCTCGAGGGCAAGCTGGTTGGATCTGGAATTGGCCGGAGCAGGATATGAAAACACCACGTCTGGATCTGGCCAGAGCTGGAACCACCGGGTCTGAGGCTGGAACCACCGGGTCTGGGGCTGGAACCACCGCGTCTGGATCTGGCCGGAGCTGGAACCACCGGGTCTGAGGCTGGAACCACCGGGTCTGAGGCTGGAACCACCGGGTCTGAGGCTGGAACCACCGGGTCTGGGGCTGGAACCACCGCGTCTGGGGCTGGAACCACCGGGTCTGGATCTGAAACCAAGGAGAGCTGGATCTGGAACTGGCCAGAGCCTGGGGTCTGGCTGGCGCATGAGGGAAGCCAGGGGCTACATGTGGCCTAGAGGGGCCCGAGGCCCAGAGTTGGGGGGGGGATTGGCTCAACGGGGCGCACTCACCACTGGCACAGAGCGTCAGAAGGTGCTGCCTCGAGGCTTTCCCCAACGGTCTGGCTGGCCACGAGGGGCTAGCGCAGGCGCAGAAGTGCCGACGCCGCCCCCCAAGCCCCTTTTTGGGAACAATGTAACCAAAGAGGACGCCTAAAGGCTGCTTCCAGAAAATGCTAGAAGGGGTACCGCCCAATACCCAAAGGAGGCGTAGGTTTACGCAAAGGGAGTGGCTATTTAGATTCATATTTCAGGCTCATCACGTCCTGGCTGTGTTATCATGGGCAAGCCCCTTCCTCTTTCCGAGCCTCAGTTTCCCCATCTTGAAAAATACCCCTCCCCCCCAAATACCAGATCCTCTCTAATCACTCTAATTCTCTGACAATTTGTACCAAGGTCTGTCGCCCCTATAGCTTGGCAAAGTAGGCAATCTGTCCTATTTGGAGCCAAAGGACCTGGGTTCAAATCCATACCTTCCTCCTCTCTAGCAGTAAGGCTTCAGAGCACTCTTCCTTATCTAAGCCTCAGGTTCATCCTCTGTAAAAGGGGAGAGGGGGCAGCTGGGTGGTGCAGTGGGTAGAGCACCGGCCCTGGAGTCAGGAGGACCTGAGTTCAAATCCGGCCTCAGACACTTGACACTTACTAGCTGTGTGACCCTGGGCAAGTCACTTAACCCTCATTGCCCTGAAAAAAAACGAAAACAAAAAGGGGAAGGGGCACAGAATAGATTAGAACTTCCATATTCTGTGATTCTGAGACTTTCCATTTGTGGGACCTAATGGGCCAGAGCAGCATCCAGGAACTTTGACAAATGTCCATTTTGAGAACTATTTTAAGAGCTTTGGTTTTCTTTCTATAATCCTGTGTGAGGATTGCACACACTTGTTCCTTGGATTGCTGCCCAAGAGGTCTATGATCCCCCAAATGGCCACTGTTGCTATCAAGCATTGCACGGGAATCCAAGGGCCTGAACCTCAATCTCACCTCTGTGACTTTGGGTTTGTCCTCTGGCCTCTCTGGGCCTCAGTTTCCTTCTCTGTAAAATGGTAGTGGGGGGAGGGGGTTTGAGCTAAATGGTCTCTAAGGTCTGGTCCAGCTCTGATGGATCCTAGGATGATGTCACCACCTGTACAAACATGACCTCATTTGATCCTCAGGAGCTTTCATGATGCCCATTTTTCAAATGGGGAAACTGAGGCTGCGAGACTTTGCAATGACTAGTCCAGGATCACACAGCCAGCAAGTGTCTGAGGCTGAATGTGAGTCTTCTTGACTGCAGACCCAGAACTCTACCTCCAGCTGCCCCTACTGATCATGGAAATGCTCTGCCTGGAGGGATTCCGACTGACCTAACATATACTGCAGATAGATGTATGTATAGAATCATTCCCAGAACACTGGGAGCTCCAAGTGGGAGCCTCAGGCATGTGGCGAGACCCAGTCTGAGAAGTATGATCCAGGCTGCAAGAACATAACTAGAGGACAGGGTCTCTAGTGGTCGACAGACTAACTGGGAAAAGCAATTGTATTGAATGAACTCCCCAACTTGTGCAAAATGTGTGGATGGAACTTGTCCTTTTGCTGCAAATGACTTGTTTTATGTCATTTGGCCTTGAGGTCATGAAACTCCTAACCAGATTCTTTAATTCTTCATCATGAAACCACATTTCGCACTCGACACCAAAAATGGCTGTCAGAAGACCATGTCTCTTTCCAAGTCTAGCCTTGACTAGAACCCATGGTTTTTTCTAATTTTATTTATTTATTTGTTTGTTTGTTTGTTTATGTCAATTAGTAAGCATTTCCTTTGCAGTTCTTTGAGAAACTGTTCATATCCTTTGGGGAATGACTACTAGTCTTATATATTTATTAACTGTTGGTTACCAAACCTTTATCAGAGAAATTTGATACAAGGATTTTTTTCCCATTTGAACACATCTCTTCTTATCTTTCGTGCACTAATGTTGCCTTCTCAGAATCTTTTCAGCTCAAAGTATTCAAAATTGCCTATTTTATCTTCTGTAATTACCTCCGTCTCTTGTTTGGTTGAGGACACATCTACCCAGAGTGGGGAGAGGTCTAGGAGCTGCTTATCCTCATGTTTTTAAATAGTGTGATCATTAATGTTAAGGTCAAACACCCATTTAAAAGATTTCCAGGAAGATGGTGTGGGGCAGTGGTGTCAAAGTCAAATAAGAACAGGGGCCACTAAACTGTACGTAAGGTTTCCTGTGGACCACAGATGGACTTAGAAAACCATGTATCTATCGTACCTATGTTTTATTGAATTTTTCTTTAATTTGTTAAATATCTTCCAATTACATTTGAATCTGGGGCTTGCTGCACTGAGAGTGTTGGGGGGGTGGGGCAAATAGACCATGTATTTGAGCCGTTGCTGTTAGCCTCATTTCCACTGGATGCTTCCAAGTTTTCCCAGCAGTTTTTGTCACATAAGTACTTCATTCCTAGATAATTTGTTTTCCACTTTATCAAACACTGGGTTGGAAACTCCCATCATTTCTGATTTTCCCCTATCTAGTCTATTCCATTGAGCCACCTCTCTATTTTTGAACCGATACAATATGAAGCTGATGACGGCTGCTTTAGAAGAGAGTTTACTATCACCTCTCCTCCCTACTTCCCCCTTTCCATCATTTCCCTTTGAGTTGAGATCTTTGCTTTTTACAATTGAAATGTACTATTATTTCATCAAGTTCTATTAAGTATTCCTATGCTAATTTGATTGGTATAGCATTAAATACTTTGGAAGTACTGTCATTTTCATTATGTTGGCACAACCCAGTCATAAACATTAAATATTCCTCCAGCTATTTAAGCTGCACTTTATTTCTTTATATTGTACGTATGTGTGTATCATTTTTCAGTTGTGTCTGACTCTTTGTGACCCCATTGGGAGTTTTCTTGGCAAGGATACTGGAGTGGTTTGCCATTTCCTTCTCCAGTTCATTTTATAGATGAGGAAACTGAGGCAAATGAGGTTAAATGGGTCCAGGATCACACAGCTAGTAAGTGTCTGAGGCAAGATTTGAACTCAGGAAGATAAGTCTTCGTGGCTCCAGGCCAAGCAGTCTAGCCACTGCAGTGCCACCTAGCTCCCCATTATATTACATTACATTATATTATATTATATTATACCATATCATATCATCTCATCTCATCATAATTTTTTGTTTCCTTGTAATTGAACCTAGATAAGTCTAGACAAGGTAGATTGATTTCCACATGGTTTTATTATTATATAGGAATGCTATTGATTTTTGAGGCATGCAACTTTGCTGAAGCTATTGATCAGCTCAATTGCTTTGCTAATTCCCCTAGATTTTCCAAGTAAACCATCATATTATCAGCAAATAGGGGGAGTTTTATCTCCTCTTTGTAGGGGCAGCTAGGTGGCACGGTGGATAGAGTACTGGGCCTGGCGTCAGTAGAATCTGAGTTCAAATTTGACCTCAGACACTTCCATGCTATGTGACCCTGGGCAAGTCACTTCACCCAGTTGGCCTGAGTTTCCTCTTCTGTCAAGTGAGCTGGAGAAGGAAATGGGCAAGCACTCCAGCATCTTTGCAAGCCCCAGTGGGGCCATGAAGAGTCAGACACACGTGAACGTACTGAATGACAACAGCCTCTCCTCTTTCCCTAGCTTTCTGCCTTTAATGACTTTTTTTTTGTCTCACTGCTGTGGCCAGGGGTTCTCAAATGCCATCACATACTAGTGGAATATTCTGTTCTCTCCATCCTTGACTCAATTCCTAAGGCCCTCACCATAGCAGCCAGGGAAACACAGGGTGAAACCTGTGCTGGGCCAGTCAAACCAGCACTTCCCCTCGGACTTGGCAGGAGACAGCCCTGGACCCTGAACTCCAAATCCCCAGTTCTTCTGCCAGCCTGGCATTCACAGCCATCGTATTGGGGAGAAACTCCAGTGGAGAAGGGGCCAGCCATCCCCGCCACTTGCCTGCCACCTGCCTGCCACCTACCGCCCACAGGGCAGGAAGCCAGCCTGGCTGAAGCAGCCAGGCCCCCTGGGGAGAGAGGATGGGGCATGTGCCAGACCAGTCACCCCCCCCTTTGACCACCATCTTCCCGAAGACCCTGGGGGAGACAGGCCGGGCCCTGAGCACAAGAGCCTTGGGAAGAGCCAGGCTTCCAGCCCCAGCCCTCAGCCATCCTCCTGGGGAGATGCAGCCTGGGAAATAACTACTCCTGCCAGGCTACAGCCATAGCTCCCAAGGCCCCAGAGAGGAAAGTCCTGGTCAAAGTCCTTGGCCCCATCCAGGCATGTGGAAGGCCAGGGTCCCTGGGGGGTGAGGGGATAAGAAGACTGGCAAGGGAAGAGGGGGCCAGGGGCCATGCAATGAACCAGAACACTTGGCATTTAATCCTGGTGTTTATCGTGGGGTGGGGCAGGGTGCAGTGGCCATGGTCAGGCCTGCGGGGTGGGAATCACTTTGGTGGCTGAACAGGGGATGGACTGGATTAGGGAGAGCCATGAGGCAGGTGAACCCCCTCCCCCAACCCCAGCAGCTACTGCAATAATTTAGGCTTGAGAGGGTGAGGAGCTGGCACAGAGGAGAGACTGCAGAGATGGAATCCACTTGGCAAGGGCTTGGAGAGACGGAGGGGTCAAGGGTAACACCTAGACTGGGAGCTGGAGGGATGGCAACGTTGGTGGCCCTGTGACAGCAAAGGAGGCCTTGGGGGGCAAAGATAATGTGTCCATTTGTGGGGGACCTTGGGCGGCCCAGGGATCCTTCTGAGCTTGTGGCTCCTTATCCAGAAAGAAGCTGTGTGACCGGATGACATCTAAGAAAGCCTCCCAGTCTGGACCTCTCCCCACGTCCAGCCTCTGGCCCTCTCTCCCCTCCACCAGTGATCGCCCTGTACATTCTGCCTGATGAGTCTCAGGGACGTCCAAAGGTGACTGATCTTCTCCCCTCCCCCCCACCTCCCCAAACTGTCCCAGAGACACATTTGGGGTGTCCCCCATTTGTGTCAGAGGCTCAGAAGCTCAGCATTATCCCAGATTTCTTATCTTTTACCCTCCCCACCCAAGATCTCCCCAAGTCTTGCCATTTCTACCTTCATCGTTGCTGCCAATATAATTTTTCTTAAAAGCAGATCTGGGGGCAGCTAGGTGGCGCAGTGGATAAAGCACCAGCCCTGGACTCAGAAGGACCTGAGTTCAAATCCAACCTCAGACACTTAACACTTACTAGCTGTGTGACCCTGGGCAAGTCACTTAACCCCAATTGCCTCACCAAAAAAAAAAAAAAAGAGCAGATCTGACCCTCTCCCTTTTCAGTCAACTCCCATGGCTCCCTATTACCTAGAATGGATTGGTATTGAAAGGCCTCCTTAGATTGGCCCCATCTATCCATCCAAAGTGGCTTCTCTGGGTTCCCCACAAACAACACTCCATTTCCTATCCCCCAGGACCACAATGGCTTCCCTCCTCTTCCTTTCGGGTACAGCTCAGGGGCCTCCTTCCCAGAGCCCTCCCTCCCCAAGAGCCTTGGATGCAGCTCCTTTGTAAATACTCACATTTTCTCCTTTGATCAGGCTCTACAGATTTCTCTATGTCCTTGTCATGACCCCCTAAGCGCGTATCCTCTTCCTGAGAACAGGGATTGTCTTACCCTCTGTTCTTACATACCCATTTCAACCGTCTAAACGCTCTCTTGTTGCTTCTGGATCAACAGACCTGGAAGATGTTGAGCCTGAGAAAGAGAAGACGGGAGGGTTGGGAGAACGGGCCTCAAGTCCTTGAAGGCTTGTCGGGTGGAGGAGGACTGATCACCGTGTTCCCCTTGGCCCTGGGGGCAGAGCCACGGGGGGGGGGGGGGGGAGAGGCACAGAGCCGGCAGATTGAGGCCACAGGGCAGGGCAAGCTGCTGTCCCAGAGCAGAATGCGCAGCCTCAAGATGAGGCACTCTCCCCCTCCCCCCCAGGGCCCTGAGCTGAGCTCCCAAGCTGCAGGCCCACTTGTCAGATGGGGAATGGTGGGGATTTCTTTGGGCTATGCCTTGGCCCCAGAAGGCCCAGCCTGCCTGCCCTCCAAGGCTGTGACTCTAAGTTAAGGAGATGGGGAGCAATCTGCCTCAGTGGGGGGTCCTTGCTTTCCTTGGGATACTGGGACATCTGCTGGAACTGAGTTGAATACCATATTTTGTGTTTGGCTCAAGACAAAAAGAAGAAGGCAGTTCTAGGTTTGGGGCCAGGGTCAAACCTTCCTCCACTGCCCCTCATGAATCCTGCTGTGACTTCTTCCCAACTCTTCTCCAAGAATCTTGGCTCAGGGGAATTTCTCCAACCCTTCAGTGGCACCCTGTGGGCCTATGGGATAAACTCCCAATACTCATAAATAATAAACTCCCTCACCCATCTGACCCACTTTAGTGCCCATTTTTTCCTTTTGGACATTCTAGCCATCTTTTTTTTTTAGTGAGGCAATTGGGGTTAAGTGACTTGCCCAGGGTCACACAGCTAGTAAGTGTTAAGTGTCTGAGGCCGGATTTGAACTCAGGTACTCCTGACTCCAGGGCTGGTGCTCTATCCATTGTGCCACCTAGCTGCCCCCATCTTGGGCCTCAGTGCTTTCCACACTGTACCCCCCTCCTCCCCACCCCCTCCAGACCTGGACTGCCCTCACTCCTCAGCTTTCCCTCTCAGAATCCCAGGGGTCTCCAGACTCAGCCTGGTCACCTTCCCTGCTTTGGGGCCCTGCCCTTCTCTGTCCCTCCCCACAGGTAAGTGATCATTCCTTGCACAGGCACACTGATTTCTGTTCCTATTGCGGTGCTCCCCCAGTCCCCCAGTAAAGTGGAAACTCCTTTTTTGTCTTTTTGGCCTCAGGGCCAAACCCAGAACCCGGCACATAGTGCCCAGCTGGCATTCTGTGTGGTTTTCCATCATCTTCCTCATCTGAGCCCTCCCAATGACTTGCGAGGCAGGTGGATCGAATGTCCCCCTGCACTGAAGACAAACTGAGCCTCCTAAGGGTGGGGTCACATAAGCACTGTCCCAGGTAATTCTGGGATGACTCACTGCCCCATCTTGGAGTGACTCTCCTCAGAATTTAGCTTGTATCTAGTTAGGGCCCAGAACATTTACTGAGTACGTGGGCAGGGCATAGACCCCCCACTGAGGTCTGCTCTGGGCTGTGCTGGACTTGGGAAGGCCAAGGACTGTACTAGGCGCATTCGTAACCATCATAATCATAGCTGACATTTATACAGGGCTTACGCCATGCCAGGCTGAGGAGTAGATGCAATAGCAATTTAATAGCCAAAAAAAAAAAAAAAATAGATGCAATCATCCCTGTTTGAAACTGAGGCAGGCAGACAGAAGTGAAGGGATTGGCCCAGGGGCACACACTTAGTAGGTGTCTAAGGCTGGGCCTTGAAGGACAGGCTAAATTTGGGTAGGTCATTGGGGAAGAGGGGAGAAGATTTGGGGTAAAGACAAGAAGCCTGTTGTATATAGGTGGACCAGTGAGTACTTAGTCCTGACTGGAGAAAAGGGTACAAAATGAGTGAGGAATATTGAGGCCATGTTACTGAGACCTTTTCAAAGTCATCAGATGGACCTGTGCTTTGTCAACCTGAGGGTGCTTTTACCAAAACTGTGTGGGAAGGGTGACCCCCAGCTTTCTTGGGCCACCCTGGGGCCACCTTCATGCCCTGCTCCCCTGCTCCAGCCTCCAACTCCCACCCTAGCGTTCTAGAAACCACCCACCCATGTTCCCTTTGCCACTTGCTTGTGGCTTGGTCCCTCCACCCCCCCACCTGTGGCTTTCCTCACTCCTCCCCCCATTCTCCTACCCTATCAAAATGTAAGCTCTTTGAGGGCAGGGACTATGAGCATTTAACTAATGCTTTGGGATTCCTTCGCCCAGCATTTGCCCTGAATCTCATTCACTCCTGGAAAGATGACAAACATGGAAAGCCTTCCCCACACAGTGTTGGTCCAGATCTACATGTCTTCAAGGCACACTGGCATTGGGAGGGGCAGCACGTGGATCCAGTGAGGCCAGCCCAAAAAGCCCAGTGCTCCCTCAGCCTCACAGGGGCCACATCTAGCCAAGGTCCCCCAGCCAGGGAGTAGCTGAGGCCCACTAGATGCGCCAGGTCTCCTCATGCATTTGGCTTTCTGGGAGAGCAGGTAGAGGACAACCCACAGGTAACTCGCCAGTTGTGTGGTCCATGCTCCCTTTGTTCAGTTAGGAAAGAGAGGCCCAGAAAGGGGGAGGCCTTTACCTAGTGCCTAGTGTAGAACCCCACACCTTCTACCTCCAAACCTAGACTCTTGCCTCCATCTTCCCTGATCCTGTGATGAAGGCCATGACAGGAAGGTCAAAGGAGAGGCAACTTGTGGCTTCACCCATCCAGGAGGCAAAATCCTGGAGCATGGGGACTTCTGCTAAGGGATTAGGGAGGACTAGAATCAGGGGAATCACACCCAGGTCCTGGGCTGCCTTTCCCACAACTGGATTTGTCTGCTCTGGATCTTAAGTGAATGCTTATCTCTCCTGAGATGGCCCTATCCAGGCTGAGAGGCAACGTTGTGAACCCTAGGGGCCATCAAAGCTGAACAGCATGGAAGGACTTTTGGGACGGGAGGTAGAGTCAGAGAAGGAGGAGAAAGGGGAGGAAGAGGAAGAGGAGGATGGGGAGGAGGAGGATGGGGAGGAAGAGGAAGAGGAGGAAGAGGAAGAGGAGGATGGGGAAGAGGAGGAAGAGGAGGATGGGGAGGAGGAGGAAGAGGAGGATGGGGAGGAGGAGGAAGAGGAGGATGGAGAGGAGGAGGAAGAGGAGGAGGAGGAGGATGGGGAGGAGGAAGAAGAGGAGGAGGAGGAGGAAGAGGAGGATGGAGAGGAAGAGGAAGAGGAGGATGGAGAGGAGGAGGAAGAGGAGGATGGAGAGGAAGAGGAAGAGGAGGAGGAGGAAGAGGAGGATGGGGAGGAGGAGGAAGAGGAGGATGGAGAGGAGGAGGAAGAGGAGGAGGAGGAGGATGGGGAGGAGGAAGAAGAGGAGGAGGAGGAGGAAGAGGAGGATGGAGAGGAAGAGGAAGAGGAGGATGGAGAGGAGGAGGAAGAGGAGGATGGAGAGGAAGAGGAAGAGGAGGATGAGGAAGAGGAGGATGGGGAGGAGGAGGAAGAGGAGGATGGGGAGGAGGAGGAAGAGGAGGATGGGGAGGAAGAGGAAGAGGAGGATGGGGAGGAGGAGGAAGAGGAGGAGGAAGAGGAGGATGGAGAGGAGGAGGAGGAGGAGGAGGAGGATGGGGAAGAGGAGGATGGGGAGGAGGAGGAGGAAAAGGAAGAAGAGGAAAAACCTGAGCTACGCCTTAAAGATGGAACTATGGGTGAGCCAGCTGGCCCAAAGCATGAGGGGAGGCTGCAGCTAGAGAGGGCAGACTGGGGGTAGCAAGAAGTCTTGGCTTCAATCAGCTGCCTCCTTACCCACTGAGGTCCAAGTGGAGTCAGGTGCTTTGGCCCTCTGCCCTCACCAAGGCCTGCAGCTCTCAGATGGTCTTGGACCACCTCGTGGTCCATCCTCACATCTGGCCGTCACCTTGCCCCACACCCCAATACCACCCTATTAAGGCTGCCTGGATGGCCTCGTGAGGGAACATTCCTTGGAATGGGCACAGAGGGCAGAGGGCCAAAGTCCCCAAGCCCACTCCGACCTCAGTGGTAGGAAGCCACTCCAGCCAGGGCTCTTCCTTGCCCCTAACCTACCTGTCCACCTGCTAGGTTTTGTCCGTTTGTGTGACCCCTCTATGAAGACATGCTCACAGACTCCCCAAATCCAGAGGCAGTGTGGAATAGTGGTTAGAGTGCTGAGATCAGGAAGACCTGGGTTGGAGCAGTAGTGATCCTCAGTTTCCTCAGGTGTAAGAGAGGCATTGGGAGGCTCTGGCAGACCCAAGACCAATGCTGCCTCTCCATATGTTTGTCCCAATGCTCTGGCAGGCCGGGCCGAGCCAGGCTGGGCCTTGTGGCACTGCGGGGCCAGCCGGGGGGGGGGCTGGTTATTAGGAGCACCTACTCAGAAGATCCCCCTGGGGGAGGGGCAAGGAGGAAAGAAGCATTTATTTAGTGCCTACTGCACATGGGCAATGGTACTGATCTCATGGTGAAAGTATAGGAGTCAAGAGAGTCTGGGATGGGCTCCTGGCTTTACCACCTACTTCCTGTGGGCCCTTGGGCAAGGCCCTTCTCTCTGAGCTTCCTCAGTTTCCCCTGCAAAATGAGGGGGGTAGACTCAGTGACCTCTAAGGGTGCCCTTGGACCCTCCTACATGTACAAAATCCATGAAGGCCGGGAGGCTCTGTCTGTGCCTGTGTAAATTACTTACGATGAAGGATGCTTATATCTTAAAAAAGAAACAGATCCTTGTAAGCACCCACACGCACACAGGTGCGCACAGACACACAATACATGAAACACACGTGCCACATAGAATACACACACTCACAGACACATCCATGCACACACACGGGCACACACATGCTCACACAGACACACATCTAATGGAACAAAACAACGTCCCCACAAGTGCGTAAAGGAAATAGCAAGATTGCCTTTTATTTACCAATGTCCAGAGAACGGAAGTGAATGTGCTCTTAGAGCATGAACAATGTGCGGCGCTTCAGCTTTCTTCTGTACGTGAGGATGGGCTCTAAGGGGTCCCTGTCCCTGTGGGAGAAGCGGCTGAGGGCGCGGCTGGAGGAAGGGGTCCCCTGCTGCAGCTCGCTGCCTGAAGCCACCAGCCTGACGTGGCCCAGCTGTTGTCCCTGCGCCACACTGCCCATGAGGAAGGGCAGCCAGGGGTTCACGTGGCCCAGGGCCTTGAGGCGCAGCATCCAGGCCTTGAACAGCTGCTGGCTGGAGCTGACCCGGGGCATGAAGAGGACCAGGTCTGCTGGGTGGCTCTGGGAACCGGCGAGGCTGTCGCCCTTGTAGAGGAAGGCCCGCCGGCGGGGCCAGGGCACCAGCTCCCGACGCTGGTGCGGCCGGCTCACAAGTGCCTTGGTGTTTGGGGAGCAGGGCTGCCGCACACGCTCTAGGACCTTGAAAGTCACTGGCTGCCACAGGTCAGCCCCGAAGCTGGTGACCGGAGTGGCCAGGACCAAGTCAGGGAGCAGCAGCTGCATCTGCCCATTGCGCATCAGGTGTTTTTGAAGGACAGCAGCGAAGTGCTTCACTTTTTCTAAATCTTTGGAGTCGGCTTTGAGGCTGTCATCAGCCGGAGCCGGCCTGTCAGGGGCTGGGCCCTCTTCCAGGGGTGGGGTTGTGGCCTCAGCCTGCTCCATCTCACGACAGAGCAGTATCAGCCTTGGGGACAAAGGGACAGACTCTGCAGTTAAGACAACCTTGGTGATCACCGTTACCAGCTGCCCCGGAATGCCAGGAACCAAACAAACGGTTTCCTAGAACCTTCACGTGTCAGAGCTGGGGAGGGGGGGGGGGGTGGTCAGAGAACCTAGGGCCCTTAGAACCTCAGCCAGCAGGCCTGGGAAGGAGCACCAAAAACCTGGGCCTCAGACTGGCCCAAGGCCAGCATCTGAACCTACTGAGGTGGCGTTGAGTAGGAATGTCAAATGGACTTCTTGGGGTTCAACGTAACCAACTGGACAAGCACGGGCTAGGGAAGAGTGCTAGTGGGAAAAGGGATCTGGGGAGTTCTATGGGTCCACACTATGAGAGAGACATACAGACAGACAGACACCGAGAGACAGAAGCAGAGAGAGAAGGAGAGACACAGACAGAGACAGGGAGGAGGAAGAGACAGAGACAGAAAGATACAGAGGGATGTGGGAGGAAGCCAGGTGAGCCCACTAGCTTAATCAGGGAAGATTTCCCAGAAGGACACATGGAGTGGAGTCTTCTCTAAAGAGGCCCAGGGGACAGAGGGAAGGGACTCCAGGCAGGAGGAAGAGTCTGAGCAAAGGCCCTGGGGAGGTGATTTGCCCAAGGTCATAAGGCTTGGGAGCTCTCCAGGCAGGATTCACACTCAAATCTTATTACAGAGATTGTGCCTGGTGATGTTGCATTATATCTCTGACATGAGCTCCGTGGCTATGAAAAGGGAGGAAGGAAGGAAGTTTTTATTAAGTGCCTACTATGTGCTGAGCCCTTTCCAAATGACCCCATTTGATCCTCACAACAACCCTGTTATGATTTCTATTTTGCAGATGGGGAAACTGAGGCAGAGAGCAGCGAAGTGACTTGTCCAGGATCACACAGCTATTGCATGTCTTAAGTGGATCAGAACTTGGGCTTTCCTGCCTCCAGCTCTGGTGCTCTGTGCCCCGTGGCTGCCTCTCTGATTGGAGTTTCCCCATTTGTCAGTCCCCTGCTTCACAGTATTCTTGTAAATTATCAGTCCACGCAGAGTGCTCTTTGCCTGGTGAGAGTGGACATCAGAGCCAGCTGGGCCTGGGCACAAGGGCTGCCTTGGACACCAACTAGCTGGGGGCATGGCGTAGTGACCTGTCCTAAATGACATCAGTGGCAGAGCCTGGATTTGAACCTAAGTCTTCAGGGGGAAAACCTGGTGCTCTTTTTCCAGCCCAGAAAAGCATCACAACCTCCCTGTTCTGCTCCGAAACACTCACATTGCCAACCTAGGAGTCATACCCAGGCTCCTCACTGTCTCTCATGCCCCAGATTCAACATGGCGCCAAGCCCCGTGGATGTCACCTCTGCAGAATCTCTCGTACACACTCCCTTCCCTCTTGTGACACTTCCATCCCCTCATGCCTGGGGCATGGCAGCAGTTGCTGCCTTGGGGCTCTCCCCACTCCCATCTATCCTTCATTCAGCTGCCAAAGTGATCTTGCTAAGCTGCCTATCCCTTTGCAGTCTTCTTTCACCTCCCCCTCCAACACACACTCTCTGATGGGGTAACGCTGCCCTCCTGGGCAAATTCAAATTCACACACAGGGCTCCCTCTCCTGGCCCCTCACTTCTACCTCCTGGGTTCCCCGGTTTCTTTCCAGAATCAGCTCCACCCCCACCCTCAGCAAAGGGCGGCTCCTCCGCCTGCCTCCACTAATGCCAATGGGCCTGCCGGGGCCTTGCATTAGGCTGCAGGGTCCCTGCTTTGGCCTCTCTCTGTTTCTCTAGCACATAGTGGGCACTGAATCCCTGTTAGCTGGCATTCTCTCCAGTCTCTCCTGTGTACCTCTCATTTGGATGGAATTGTTTGCGTGACGTCTTTCCCATGAGAACATGAGCTGTTTGATGAGAGACTAAAATGGCCACCAGAATGAGCAAGGTCTGGAGGAGCCATAATCCCATGAAGACGGGAGGGAAGTTCGAGCCTGCCAGGATTGTGGGCAGTCAGAGAACGGTCCGTGTGGCCCATTGCTGGGGACCCTCCCTCTCCAAATACCGAGGCCCCTGGGATGCAGAGGTCTGGGCTTCCAGTCTCCCACCAGCCCTGGAGTCTCAGCTCAAGGAGACACCCTGAGCATCACCCCCATGTGGGTGAGCCCAGGCCCAGGCCCGGGCCCCAGGTCCCCTTAGTAGCCTGAGGGTCAGGATGGGGCAGATGTTAGCAGCCTGGAGGGTGCCCATCAGAGCAATGCCTCTCCTTCCTCGTGAGCTGGGATGGGGCAGGCCACAAGAGCCGACTCCAAGGCAAGAGGAGGATTAGGCCAGTTCGGTTTGACCTTGGGGCAGAACTAGGAAGGAGTACAACAGGGAGGCTCAAGTTTGGGTACCCTAAGGATACCTTTTCTAACCATTAGGGTGCTCCCACCTCAGGCCCACAGAGCAGCTCAAGCCTTCCCATAGTGCTCGGCCTTAAGTCTCCTCCTGAGCTGGGGTTGGCACATTATCAGCTCTGATAATAACCTCCGACCCTGAGCTTCCAACTCCCTCCCATGGGCAATCCAAGGTCAAGGGAGGGAGCCCTCGATCTGGGAAACTTTTGCAAGTCAAGTGTGAGCCCCAGATCTGGCAACATTTGGCAACTTTGACTCTCTCAGGGCCCAAAGCTCAGCAAGGCTCCCAGTGTTCTGTCCCCATTGCAAGAATTCCCAAGGGAGGGGCCAGGGCCCCTCCTTCCCCTGTTATGCAGCACAAGCCACACACAGATGTAAAACTGGACATAAGAGTCAAGAAGACCTAAATTTGGATCCTGACATTGGTAGTTACTAGCCATGTGACCTTGGGCAAATCACTTCATGTCTCTGGGCCTCCTGTTCCATCAATAAAATGGGGTCATTATAGGGAGGGTCAGCTGAGATGTCTCCCACAGCCCCCATGGAGCCCATGACACATGACAGAGGCCATTGTTTAAAAGGGAACATCCCAGGGTAGGAGAGCCTTGGACTAGCATGCGATGAGATCTGAGCCATTGGACGGGTCTGAGCCCTGGTGCACTGCTGCTGGGCCTGGGTCTTGGGTTCAAATCCCACTCTTGACCATGCCTGTGAGGTCCAGAGCAGGCCGTGACTCTGCTAGGGTCAAAGTGTGTGGCATGCTTCATTCTACCTCTTGTTGACTGTCCTTTGCTTGTCAGCTTCATGGGCCTTGTTGGGGCTCAGACTGGGGAGAGGGTGGGGCTGGGGGAAGGGGTGCTTGAGGCTGGCTATGGGCCACATTACTTTTCTCTGGTTTTCTGCCTTGAATTTGGGGGACCTTAATGATGGTCTTGTCCAGCTCTCTGGTTTTATGCCCAAGGAAACTGAGGCCCCAGGCCTTGACCCAGTTCTCCTCCCAAGTAACTTCTAGCCCACAGCCTCCCTGGTAAGCTGTCAGCTGGTGGAGGTCAGAGGCAGCCTTGAGGGCTGGTGCCTTGGTGGTCATGGGTACTGAATGGACCATTGGCCTGCCAAGTCTGCCCTCTGTCTACGTCTAGGTGACCTTTGAGGATGAAGCACATCAGAGTCAGGGAGGCCAGAGAAGAAAGTGGGGACTTGGTGATGATCCTGTAACAGCCCAGAGAGGGAGAGTCACATGCCCCAGCATGTGGTCATGCTGGGACTTGATCCCAGGGGTCCTGACTCCAAGTTTGGGGTAAATGGTGTGTTTAGGCTCAGCCCAACCCCTTGGCTCCAGGAGGGAATGACAAGAAGTGACATGTCTTCGGTGCTTCAGGATCTGCTTCCCATTTGACCCTCACCCCAAGGAGTGAAGAGGATCCTGTTATTCCCATTTTGCACGAAGCAGTTAAGGCAGCACCTGCTTGGGGTGAGAGAAGAATGACTCCACCTCATTTATCTCCTACCAAGAGTGATCAGTGCAGGGATGGGGAGCCAAGTCTGTGTCCTTGAGGAGTTCCAACCACGTCTTCAGAGCAGGGAGCCAGGGGAGAGGCAGATGGAGGGAACTTCCCCTGGCTCCCTCCATTCACCTGACCATGAAGAGGGAATGACTTGGGGGGAAAGAGGAATTTGAGATGTCTCTGGGACATCCAGTGGGAGATGTCCAGAGAGAGGTCAGGGCTGGAGCATAGAGATAGTCACTGAATTAAGGGGCACTGAGGGGATCCCCAAGCTGGGCTGGGGGCCTCAGGAGCTCAGCAATTTTCCCTCAATGAGGGAGATAAGTGCTCTTATGATCCCCATTGGGATGGAGAAACTGCCAGTATGTGTCTGAGCCCAGGCAGAACCCATGTGGTCTGCCCCCCACCCCAACAACTTTATTGGTGAGGACAATGAAACTGAAGAAGCCTAAGTGACTCAGCCTGGGTCACAGGGCCCGGCATTTCCAAACTGAGATTCCAACTGTGACCTCCCTAACTCCAAGGCCAACAAGGCCCCCGCACACACAAACATACACAGGCACAGACATGCACATAGCACACACCACATAGCACACACATCCACCACAATACACACACACGTATACCACACAGCGTATACACCCCACACACACATGCAGACACTCATACACACACATGCACACACACACACAGATGTAAAACTGGACATAAGAGTCAAGAAGACCTAAATTTGGATCCTGACATTGGTAGTTACTAGCCATGTGACCTTGGGCAAATCACTTCATGTCTCTGGGCCTCCTGTTCCATCAATAAAATGGGGTCATTATAGGGAGGGTCAGCTGAGATGTCTCCCACAGCCCCCATGGAGCCCATGACACATGACAGAGGCCATTGTTTAAAAGGGAACATCCCAGGGTGGGAGAGCCTTGGACTAGCATGCGATGAGATCTGAGCCATTGGACGGGTCTGAGCCCTGGTGCACTGCTGCTGGGCCTGGGTCTTGGGTTCAAATCCCACTCTTGACATTTGGGAGTTGACTGGGTCCTTCATCTCTCTGAGTTTGGGGTTGCTCTTTGTAAAGCAGAACTAGGTCTTACTGGAGAGCCCCTGGGGGAATGCCCAGTCCTTGAGGATCTGGTGCTGAACAAGGGGTTTTTAAGGAAAGCTGGCTTCCTGTGGGAAAGCATGTTAATGTCTTTGAAATCCCAGGGGAAATCCCTCCCACTGAGGAATCCTGCAGTGATGGAGCCTAATTTCAAGCCTCCCCATCTTGGTGAGTTGCTGTCATATCTTTCCCATAGGCCTCTCCTTCAGTCCAGATGCTCTTGTGGCTGCCTCTGGCCCAGTGGTAGCAAGTGACCACGAGCCCAGGGCTGCTGGGTCACCTTGGTCACTGGGGCGATCGACGATTCAAAGTTGGGGTTAAAGACCATGCATACCTGTGTACACATGTCCATGTATGTGAGCGCATCCAAGGCTTGGATGTAGGCACACGTCACTGAGCGTCACAACACGATATGCACGCACACATGGGACAAGAGCAACACCATGAGCAGGATCAGAACCACAGGGAGGCTCCCTGTGTGAGGGAGGAACAGGGAGTCTGTGTTGGCAGCAAGCTGTGGAGGGCTCCTGTTTGGAGAGGGTCTGAGGACTCAAGAGCCCCCTGTTGGCACATGCCTCTGCTGGCTGCCAGTACTTGGCTTTCCTAGTCGTTCTGGGGCTTAGCCAACACTGGTCCTCATCTGCTCTGTTCCACTCTTCTGGTTTTGAACCGGGTTGTTCCCTCTTCAGCCTGACCTTCCTCCCCGTTATTTTACCCGAGGTTCTGATCTCTTATTGCTCCAAAGGACTGTTGTCATCTACCTCCGCTGTCTGACTGCTAGAGTGGCAGATCTGAAAAGGGACTTAAGTATGCTCATCTCTGTGTTGGCGCAATCCAGCCATGAGCTCTGGGTTTTCTTTTCTCTCTTCCTTTATGTCTTTTGGGAGCCTTTTAGCTCAAGTGTTCTATAAGAGGGATGGCAGATGGAATTCTGGTGGGCAGTGCCAGTGCCCATGCCAAGAAGGGATTCCCTGAGCCCCTCGGCCAGCTGTATTGGCTTTAGGACTTAGTAACTGGCACCAGCAGCCCAGCTTGAAAACAAAGAATTGCTTTTATTTGTGGAGTGTGGCTAATGGCAGCACAAATGGGCCCTCGGACTGAGTACTCCAGACAGCAAGGGCTTTCGAGTCTCCCAAATGCTTCCTTTAATGTTCACCAAGGCGTTGGGATAGGCGAGAGAAGTATGGCTATCCCCATGGGTTGTTTTCAGTCATGTCCCACTCTTTGTGACCCCATTGGGGGTTTTCTGGGCAGAGATCCTGGAGTGCTTGGCCATCTCCTTCTCCGGCTCATTTGACAGAGGAGGAAACTGAGGCAAACAGGGTCCCACAGCTAGGAAGTGTCTGAGGCCAGATTGGAACTCAGGGAGATAAGTCCTCCTGGCTCCGGGTCCAGCACTCTGTGCACTGTGGAGATACCATTTTACGGATGAATAAGTGAAAGCACATTTACTTTGTCCCAGACACTGTGCTGGATAAGTTCTGGGGATACAAACAGCAGCAAACAGACAGCCCCTGCCTTCTCCTAGTGGGGGGAGGGGGCAGTCAAGAGGATGCTGACTAGTCACTGCCAGGGCCCTGCACACGGCTTGGTCCTCACTGGGCCTGGTGCTGGGGATTGGTTCCATGACTGTTCTCAGAAGCTTGGGCCCTGGGTCAGAAATGGAGGCTGGGACACTGACCCTGGCGACTTGGCAATGAGCAAAGCTAAGATGGCGGGATCTGGGAGAGAAGGGCTTCAGTCTTGTCAGTAAAACAAGAGGGCTCCACTGGGTGATGGCTAAGGTCCCTCCAGGAACCACGCAGGCAAGTGTGAAGTGGAGGTATTATAGAGAACTGCATTCCCGTGTCCGTGGGGTCAAAAAGACCCAAGTTCAAATGGTGCTCATGACACTTCCCTGAGCAAGTCACGTCACCTTTGTCTGCCTCAGTTTCTTCAACTGTCAAACGGGAAAGAGAAAAAGAGCCCCTACTTCCCAGGGCTGTTGTGAGGCTCAAATGAGATAATGTTCTTTATACACCTCAGTGTATAGGTGCTATAGGAAATGCCAGCAACGATCATCCTAATTATTTGGGGGATTGCCTCGCTTGCCTGGAGTTCCTTCTGTCTGCTCTGCCCCAGAAGGAGCCTTGGAGCCAAAGGTTGTTATGCTCTGGTATGCAAACACACAGAGACTTGGGCAACGCAGGTGCTTGAGCCATCAGACCACGTGGAAATGGCCCAGCTGGCCTAAGAACCAGCTCTGAGCACAAGGAGGTCAAAGCTTCCTCAGCACGCACAGGCTCCTTGTTCTTGGGGGTGTTCTTGGGGGGATGCTGGGAGCTGCCACGTTCAACTCTGGCTCAGGCCAGATGGGCTCAGAGATTCCTCAAGCTCCATTTTCTCGTGGAGAGAAACAGCGAGTCCAGCCCCATCACTTGAGAGAGGAAAGCCACAGAGGCTAGGCCTGCTTGGGGCCACACGGCAAGGCTCCACCTTCTCCTTGGGGCATCTCCCCCCATGCTCAAAGGGAAGATGCCAACTCCAAGGCCCAGAGCCCCCAGCCAGTTTTACAGGCGTCTTGCCAAGGACTGTGCCAGCTCTCAGCTAGGGGAAGTAGAGACCACTGCAGTGTCCAAATAATGCCACAGGCCTGCCTGCCTGGGGAGGAAGAGCAATCGCAGATGCCGGGGGCTACCTGCTAGTTACTGTACTACTCCATCTCTCTCCATCTCTCCCTCCCTCCCACTCTCCTTTCCTCCCTTCCTCCCTTCCTCTCTCTTTATCTATCTCTGTCTTTCTGTATTTCTCTCTCTCCTTCTCTCTCCCTCTGTCTCTCTCTGTATCTCTGTGTGTATCTCTCTCCTTCTGTATGTATCTCTGTGTGTCTATCTATGTGTATCTGTGTGTGTCTTTGTGTGTCTCTCTGTGTGTGTCTCTCTGTGTGTCTCTATCTCTCTCCCCCCTCCCTTCCTCCCTTTCTCTGTATCTCTCTGTCTTCCTCTTCTCTCTCTCCTTCTCCCTCCCTTCTTTTCTGTCTCTGTCTCTTTCTACCTCTCTCTTTGTCTCTTCCTCTCTGTCTTTCTGTATCTCTCTCCCTCTCTGTTTCTTTCTGTCTCTCTTTGTCTTACTGTATCTCTTTCTCTCTCTAACTGTATCTCTCTCTGTCTCTCTGTCTCTCCCCACCTCACTCTCTCCCTAACTTCCTCTCTCTGTCTTTCCCTACCTTCCTTAATACGGCTCCTTCTCTCCTGGGCATTCTGTGCTTCCCAGATCTGTGGCTTCTGATTTGGCAAGCATGCTTTTACCCAAGCTGAGGAGGATCTTGGCCAAGTCATTTGTCCCCAGACCTTGGAAAATGAGCACTGCATCACCACAGTGTCATTGCATTTTGGCGGCCTCATTCATTGGGCCTAAAGATGAACCAACCTATTGCCTATCAGCCCACTAAGGTGATGTTCAGTCTCCAGGGCAAGGTGCTAGACAAGGAGGAAGGGCCACTAGCTGTGTGAGCTTTTAGCTCTTTGCCTTCTTTGGGACTTGGGTTTTTTCCTCTGTAAAAGAACTAGACTGGTGTCCTGCCCCCTTGGACCTCTCCTCAGAATCGTAGCGTAAATGAATAAAATGGACTGCATAGGAAAACAAAGGAAAACAATTCTGCCGAAATGGTAGCTATCACCTATCAGTCCACAGCCTTTATAAAGAGCCCAAGTTCTGAACGTCCACGCTACGAGGGCCCTGAGTTTCCCTTTCAGTTGGTTGCCCTGTTGTGACTTGGTCTCTCCATCAGTCTTGGGCAATTGGCTGTTTTCAGTTCAAGAAGTCCTTTAGGTCACAGAATTAGGGGATCCCAGAGTGGGGACAGACCTCAGAGGCTCTCTGGTCCAGCCCCCGCTGACCAATGTCCCAGATGAGGGACCAGTCAGCTCAAAGCCTGCCTGTAACAGGGAAGTGGCAAAGAAATTAGGGAGAAAGGGTTCAAGGAGGAGGCAGGGCTTGATCAGGTCCTGGTTATGTGATTAGCATTTGTTTGGGGTGGGATGGGGTGGGGAGACAGAGGGAAGGAGAGAGACAGGATCACTAGTCCAAAGCCCTCATTTCAAAGAGGGGAAATTAAGGCCTAGAGATTTTTTTTAAATGTTTATTGCCATATTTTAGTGGGATTTTCCCATGATAGCTCCTACTGCATCTCTCCTCCTTCCCCTCTAAGGGCCACCCTTCGACGGGGGCTACACCTGAGATTTGTGTTGGTCTATGGAACTCCTAAGTGAGGAAATGCCCTCCACTGAAGCAGGTCAGCGCCTTCTCTCCACCTTCTAGTCTTTGAGGGCTGAGAGGTCAGGGGGGAGAGTGACTTGTCCAGAGTTGTACAGTCCGGTCTTCCTGGCTTTAAGGCTAGCTTCCCAAACACAGTGCTATCCTGCCTGCTGCCTCCTCATGGGATTGGCTGCTGCTGGCCTGTGGTCCAGGGTCTTCCGTCTCTAGATTGCCCGTGCACACACCCTTCTCTGGGGAGCTCCAGCTTTCCCAGGCTCTGCCCCTCCTGGCCCTGGGCCTCCCCAGCCCTGAGCTAGGCCCCTCTACCCCTCCGGCTGCCTCAGCCTCCCTCTTTCCCTGGAACTCCTCCCTGCCTCCTTGGCTATTGCCCAATGCGGCCCTGCCCGGGCCTGTCTAGAACACAGCCTTCCCCATGCCTTCTGCTTATTTCCCTGCTCTCACTGGGCATCCCTTCAAGCAAGTCTTCCCACTTGCTTTCCGATTCTTTGCTACCACAACAAGTGTGGCTCTAAATAGTCTGTGTGCATATGTGGTCGTTCCCTCGGTCTTTTAGCTCCACATAGAATTTGCCAAGGCCTCATCTCATCACATCATCTCACCAACTACTACGCCAGCCTCGTGAGGCGAGTCTGCTAGAGCAGGGCTTCAGCTTTTCCCACTCGCGACCCCTTTCTGCCTGAGAACTGTTTACACAACCCCAGGTGTATAGATATAGTATATAAATAGGTAGAACTTGGTATGGCTGCCAAAGTTTTGAGACCCCCACATTCAGTTACGTGACCCCATATGGGGACACGGCCCACAGTTTAAGAAGCTGGGCTCTAGATAACATTATCTTGTTGTACACATGGGATTCTGAGGTTCAGACGGGTACGGCGATCTGCCCACAGTCACAGCTTTTAGGTGTCGATGGCAGGATTTGAGCTCAGGTCTCCACTGACACCAGATGAAGGGTTCTTTTCCCTCCACTTTGGTTCTCAGTGCCCGCTGACTTTAACTTGACCTGCCTATGTGGCTGCTGTCGTGCCAAAGTCCTATTTAAATAACATCACAGTCTCTCTGACTCATCTCACAGCATTCTTTTTCTTCCTCCTCCTCCCTGGTGCTCAGGCCTTGCCACTGTCATCTCTCTACCCTTCTGCTCATTCAGTGGATGCCTCAGCCATTCCCATGGCTCCAAATCCATGGAAGAAGCTCGGGATGCCACGATCTAGCCTTTGCCTCAAGAATCATCCCTAGAGTAGATCCAACGTGTGGTCACCCAGTCTCTTTCAAGATCTTTAAGCAGCCCCTTCCATACTGGGACAGCCTTCATGGCTAGCAAGTTGTTCCTAAATCTGCCTCTTGGCAACTCTTCCACCTCCACGTGTAGGAAAGGAGGGAGGGAGGAAGGAAAGAAGGAAAGGCGAGAGCCCTCCCATAGTGCTCTTGGCTCAGCCTCCACTTGACAACCCTTCTCTTCCCAAGGCTGCCTGCCAGTGGCACCTTAGGCATGAGTCTGTGCCTCAGTGGGCCCGCACTCAATGCTTTCCAGAAACCCCTCATCAGTCATGGCGCCCAGAGGTAAGCCTAAGACCCCAGCTGACCTTCCTTGGTATGACAGCACAGGACAGCATGTGGAGGACCTATGGTTTTGTCAGGGTGGGGATTCCCACTGATGCGCAATGGAGATCTGCTGACACAGGCCTAAAGAACTGCCTGGGGCTTAGAATGGTTCTATGACTTGACTTGACTTGCACCTCACTAGGAGCAGAGCTAATAAGTAAGGGTCGGAGGATGGATTTAATCTTGAGCTCTTCTGGACTCCATTGTGCCTCTATTAAGTTGATGCAGGTTAGAATAACGTTCACTTTTGTATAAACCAAACATTCCCTTGGCTCACGTCGAGTCAACAGAAAGCCTCAGTTCTTCCCTTCCTCTGCCACCCCCCTTCCACTGCCCAGTCTCCAGTGAGCTTGTCATGTGGGCCATTTACTTGGCTGTATTATTGGCTCTCTCCAGACAATGCCTGGCTCCTGGCACATACCAGGGTCCAATGAGATGATTCCAGGGTCACTGGCCTACTTTCCTCTCTTTCCCACTTAAATCTCTTAATGTATAACAGAGAGAGATGAAAGAACTTGCTGGCTCATTCCAAGAGCATGAGATCGTCACTAGGTTGTCCTGCGTGTAGTTGTGGATCTGTTATTGTGCAACCAGGAGATTTGGGAGGGAGCTGGCTCACTTTCACTCTGGGGGTCTGACATGTTGTGTCAGGCTTTCATGAACTGCCTTCAAGGCCTCTGGGTTTTGAAGCCTTTTAGTAACTAGTATGTTGTAACTAGGATGTTGGGGCTTTATCCCCAGAGTTAAGGAGCTGTGTCTCAAATTTGCTTTCTTTGAGGGAAAATGGTGATAGGGCTTCTTGCATGGCTCCCAGAATGCTATATGTATGTGAAGGCAAAGCCTACCTATTAGTGGTCATGGGAACCCTTTAGTATATAAGAGGGTACTTTTCTATTGGCATAGTGCAGCCAGGGTACTCTGGGAGAAGAGGAGAGCAGAGGGCTTATTTGAGGGGTGAGTCATAAAAAGCATTCCTTCCATTTATATAAAGCCACAGACCATTTCTGTAGCTCTGAGCTCCCATGAGTCTTCATTTCCTTGGAAGCAAGACATAGATTATGTGAAGCTTCACTTAACCGGGACAAAATGGCCAAGAATTTCTAGGAATGTTTAGCCCCAAGAAGACACAGAAGGAAGCAGAATCACGCTGTCTTCAAGGGCTCTCATGTGGGAGAGGAATTGGCCTTGTTCCATTTGGCCATGGGGGCCAGAACTGAGAGAGATTATTGGCTGTTGTAAATGGGTGCATTGAAACCCAATGTCGGCACCAACTTCCCATCAACAAGAGCTGTTTGGAGAGAAGGAGGGTTCCCCTTCCCTAGAGATCTTCAAACAGAGGCTGAAGCACAATACTTTAGGGGTGATGCCTTTCATGGAGGGGTTGTGATGCCTTCCCGCCCCCACTAGGGGACTGCACGAATGCATGGCCTCTTCGTTTGGCACAGAGTCCATTTCTTTGTGTGTCTCTCCCACAGAGGGAGACCCACACGTGAGGCTGAATTCAAGGTAATCATTTTGAAGAATTCCTAGTCAGAAACAGGTTGGAGCAACTGGTTATTCTGACTGTAGCTGACTCCAAAATTTGGGAATTCTTTCTGCAGAAGGGGTTGAAATGGCTGGGTTCCTATGTGTGGAGGTGGCCTCAGAATCCTCTTCATCAGCCTTGTTGTTGTTATTAGTCATGATCTAGAACAATATCATTTGGTTAATAGTTTGCAATTCTTCTGATCATATTCAGAGGGTCTTCGATCTCTGTGTTAATTATGTGAGGTACAGTTGAGAGGGCAGGGTTTCCTTCTTATCTATGAGCCAGACCTGTGTCAGGCAAAGTCCCAAAGAAGTACATGGATCATAAATATTCAAATACATCTGAAGGAGCAAAGGTGGTGCCTGAGGAGCCACACCTCAAACATGTGACAGGGGAGGCAGGGAGAAAGTGCATTCCAGGCATGTGTGTGCTTGTGCAAGTGCTCAGGCAAATGGCTTTCAATTTCATATCATACCAACTGAGCATTTTCCCTTTTGTGATCAACTCTACCCTTGGTTTAGTTGAACCTTTTCCCCACTCATACCTCTGAAAGGTATCAGTGAGCGTCCTATTCTTTCACTCTTTTTTTGCAGGGCAATGAGAGTTAAGTGACTTGCCCAGGGTCACACAGCTAGTAAGTGTCAAGTGTCTGAGGTCGGATTTGAACTCAGGTCCTCCTGAATCCAGGGCTGGTGTTTTATCCACTGCGCCACCTTGCTGGCCCCCTTTATTTTTAATGATGTGGCTTTCTACGTTCAGGTCACATATTGATTCTGAACTCATTGTGGCATAGATAGTTATCATTATAACTCTTGATTTCAGACAGATACAACCATGTTAAGGAAAGATCCATTTATTCCCATGCTGTTTCATAGGTTTGTTTCTTAATATAAATGTGTGTTGTGTATTTTCCAAAAGCTTTTTATTCATCTGTTAACATGATCATTTGATTCTTCTCATTTTTGTTGTTATTATGGTCTATTACGAACCCTCATATTGAACCGATCCTGTATTTTGGATCTAAACACAACCTAATTTTGGCTTCTGTGTGTCATTGGGGTATTATACTGCATTTGCTTACTGTGGTCCCTTTCCCTTTTAGACTGAGGATGGAATCTGTCTCCTAGAAGAACTTTGATTGAACACCTTCTTTTCCAATCTTTACAAACAATTTCTGTCCTATTGGAATGAGGTACGTGCTCTTCGATTATTTGCTCCAATTCACTCATAGATCCATTTGCTGCTAGAAATGGGTTCCTTAGGAGTTGCCTTATGTCTTATTTAATTTCCTTTTCAGACATAGGGTTATTGAAATTCTTTTTCCTATTCTATTAATGGGAATATTTTCTATTTTGTGAATATTCATTGAGCAGTTTTGTGTAATTGAGCAAAGTAGCTTCCCATAATTCCCTCGTTTCCTCCTCATCTCCTTTGTCATTTTTTATTTTGGCCTTTTATTTGTCCCCTCTTTGTTTAACTAAGATCAATCTTTTATTAGTTTAAAAAAACAGCTCCCACTTTCATTTAGTTATTTGTGGCAATACTCCAGACTTAGTCTCCCATAGGGTTCTAGGGTGCCCCTGAGTGCTCAGGGTGATCTCAATCATGATCACCTTGAACCTCTATTCTGATGCATGTTCTCATCACCCCACCCCACCCACAGATAGCCTCAGTTCTACTTAACTAATTAACAGCAGTTAGCTTTGACAAAAAGATTTCCATTGCAAAGGCATAGCCCAGTCAGAACTTCCCAACACTCACATGCGTGGGGGCACATTTTGCCCTACATCGATTCAATCCCTGAGAAGAATGCATTCAAAGGGACTTTCCACAAGGCATTTGTCCCACCAAGTTCACTTCCAGATGGAGCCTGGCTGCTGTGGAAGTCCTCGTCTCAGCCAGGCTGAGGCCGACTGAATCTCATGCATCATTCCCCAGGCAGGACTTTGGTGCTAGGCTGGGCCTAAGCATTGTTCCTGGGCTCCTCGCTTTTGGCCCGGCTCACCACCCAACCCAGCATAAACCAGACCTCTGGTACCTTGTCAAATTTCATAAGGTCACAGGCAGAATAGAAACAGAGACAAAGAACAGATGTTCATTCTCCCGTGCAACAAGAAGGCCTTGGATGGACAGACCTCCTCCTCCATCCAGGAGGCCTCTGCCCTCTCTAGAATCTTCTAGAATCTTTCTTCAGATGCCACCACGGAAGAAAAGAACTGGAGCAGCCCTCCAATTCCAGCTCCACAGTAGATCGAAAGTTTTCTCTTCACTCCACGTTTAGTGGGCTGAACACGGCCACAGAATGTGCTCAGGCATTCCAGACTGGTGAGCAGGGCCCTTCTATTCCACATCATCATCGTGCCACTCTCACGCACAGACTGCATCAGGCAGTCCATCCTACTGTTATATGTGACACTAGCCCGGGCTGCTTCCTTTCTCTAAGCCTGGAGGACTGTTCAGGAAGCCCAGGGAAGCCCATGCCTGCCAGAGAGGAAGGGGCACATGGCACGGATGTTCACAAGCTCAGTTGTAAGCCCTTGGTGTTTTCTAGCTGGTGAAATAAAACTTTTCTCTCTTAGTCAATGTTTTGTGAACCTAAATATTGGCATCCCTTCCTCATTGTTATAGAGCGCTGAATGTGAGTCATATTCAGAGCTTTCTAGGGGAAACCCACCAAGGGTCAGAGAGACAAACGTGGGACAAATTCTTATGTTTGTGGGTAAGGCTTCTGACATGTTGGCATTATTTCTGTTAATTACAGGAATAACTCCCTCGAACCCCCCCACACACACACACACGCTGTCCAACCTGGGTTGGGGGAGGAGGAAGGGTATGGGGAGGGGAGCGGGGGGTTCACCAGGTCCTGGACGTGGGGAGCAGCAACCACCACCACAGAAAGGAAACTCACCACAGGAAATAGCTGTGTGGACACACATGTGAGAGCAGAGATTTTCATTGGTTAATTATTCTTTTTTTTTTTTTTAGTGAGGCAATTGGGGTTAAGTGACTTGCCCAGGATCACACAGCTAGTAAGTGTTAAGTGTCTGAGGCCGCATTTGAACTCAGGTCCTCCTGACTCCAGGGCCTGTGCTCTATCCACTGCGCCACCTAGCTGCCCCAGTTAATTATTCTAAACGGAGAAATCGTCAGTGTATAAATAATGCTTGTGTTCATCTCTTGAGCAGCAAAGCACCCTGAAGGAGAGAGAGGGGTGTCATGGACCAGGCAGGGTCAGATCACCAACATTGCCTCTCTTCAGACTCTGGTAGGGCTAGCCTAGGATCCCATACATGAGAGTCCCAGGATTGGCAATGCCTCCCAAGACCACCTATCCTGCTTACTAGGTAGCTAGGTGGTGCAGTGGATAGAGTGCCTGGCCTGGGCTTAGGGAGACCAGAGCTCAAATTCAGGATCAGATACTTACTAGAAGGTGACCCTGGGCAAGTCGCTTCACCTCTCTGCCTCAGTTTCCTCATCTGTCAAATGGGGGTAATCATAATAGCACCTCTCTCCCAGGGTTGTTGTGAAGATTAAATAAGATATTTGTAAAACATAAAGCGTAGTGCTTGGCATATACTAGGCACTGGATATTATTATTGCTGTTAAATTGTCATTATTCATTCTTATTACTATTATTATCTGTAGAAAAGGGGCTGCTATCTTTGCCACCATCGGTATGGCAGGGAAATCAGCCTACTGGAAAGACACAGGAGGTGGCATGTGCCAGGCAGATTGGACTGCCACAGTCCTCTCTGCCACCACTTCCCTGAGTGCAAGGGGACCACTGACCTTCCCTCCAGCCTCCCCTCCCAACCCTCATTCACCTGTGGACAAAGGACCCATATCGCTTCATCTTTTTATCCCCAGGGCTTAGCACATTACAATTTCCTTCCCTCCCCTTCCTCCCCTTCCTCCCCTTCATTCCTTCCTTTTATCCCATCCTCCCTCTTTCCTTCCTTCCTTCCTTTTCTCCCATCCTCCCTTCCTCTCCTTCCTTCTCTGCATTTATAGTCAGTAAGCTAAGACTGTGCCCTGTGTGAGTGTAGGCAAGGGCCCCTGCCCTGATCCATAGTCATTTCCCTGGGAACCCAATGAGGGTATTGGACTCCATGGTCTCTCTGGCTATTCTAGGAGGCACGTGTTCCAATAATTACCTGCAAAGTATGCAAGGCTAAGCAGTGAAAGCTCACGGATGGCACTGTGGGGTTTCTGGGTAAAAAGGGTTACCAGGCAGAGCTCGGAGCTCTCCCCTTCCGGGCCATTGTGGACAATGTTGTTGTAACCGACAATTCTGTAGAACAAAGCTGCTCCCAGGTCCTGGCCAGGAGTCCTGACTAATAACAATTTGTTGCCATGCACAAAAGTGGACGCCTTTTTTTTCCAAATGCCATATTGGGGTATTTTGAGGCCTTGTCTTTCAGCAGTGCTGTACTGGGGTGTGCACCGGGGTGGAGTGTGCTGGGGGTGCAGCATGCTGGCCCAGTGGGTGAGGCCCACTGGAGTGCTGGAGGGTGGGCCAGCAAAACCTCTCTACTATGTAGCTGTGCAGTGTGGGCTAGTGGGGTCAGAAGTGGCTAGGGCTTTGGCCAATTCAAGCCAGAGCCCCACTGGGATGCTCTATTATTGCTAGCATTTCAAAGTAACCCCCTGCTCCTGGTTCTTAGTCATCAGCAATACATGCACTGCTGAGTACAAAGAGTCCTTGAACATCAGCTGTAGAAAGAGGCGTCTAGGCTTTCTCACCTCGCTCCACTGGCCAACATAGAAGTTACCTGCTCATTGTTGCCACTACACTAAGGTTACCCATGAGGCACCCGGACATCGGAGAGGGAGAAGAGGCCACCCCCAAGCTCGCCTGGGCCATAACTGGCATAGACAGAATTGGAACCTAGGTCCTAGGACCATCCCTGAGCTGTCCTGAGTTCCGAGCATGACTGAGCCCCCAAGGATACCGAGATCTCACCTGGCATCTGAATAACCGTCTGCAGAGTGGTTTCACAATCCTTATTAGATTTTCCTGATGGTGCCCTTGATGGAAATGGGGAAATTGGGAGGGAGGAAGAGAGGAAGGAAATAAGCATGTATTTATCACCTACTATGTGCCAGGCAGTGTGCTAAGCACTTTACAATTATCATCCCATTTGATTGAGCTTGAACACTGGGCTAAGTAGCCTATGATATCTCTTTTCATCCTCACAATTCTGCCATTAGCATCCCATTTTACAGTTGCAGAAACTGAGGCCAGCAGAGAGCTGAAGCAACTCGCCCCAAGTCACACAGCCAGGTATGTCTGAGGTGGGACTCAAGCTTAGGCCTTCTGCCTCCCATCCCAGCACTACTACTAGCTACTGGGCAACCAGCTGTGTGTGGAGGAGTCTCCACTCAGCACAAAATAGGCAAGAGGTATTGGGTGGTGCTGGCTTGAAACTGAAGAGAGGCCCCGGGGCCTGGGATAGAGACCTAGACCAGTGACTCTTGGGGATGGAAAGCTCAGGTGAGGCTCTTGTGAGGATGGGGAAGATGTGGGATTGTTTGTCAGCACTGGGGAAGGAGCCAGTAAATGAGGAGAGACTGGAAGATAGTGAGAGAAGAGGTGATTGAAGGTATAGAAGAGATGGGATGGGGTCACATGTGCAAGTAGAGGGGCTGGTCTTGGCCCAGAGATGGTGGATAGAGCAAAGCAGGAGAGAGTAGAGTGGCCAGGGCACTGGGAAGAAAATGGGAAAGGGGAAGTGGAATTTAGGTGCAGTGAGCCCAGGGCCTAAAGAGAGCTCGACCTTGGTGGGCCGTGGCTGATCTTCCTTTAATGCTACTGACTGCAGTGTTAATGACAATGCTCTGTGTCATGATGGGAAGCAGTTAACAAGGGTGAATGGGGAAACCCTCACTGGCACGTCGAGGCCCCCAAAGGCACACACAGCAGTCAATGACAGGGGCACACGTGTGCAGAGGCAGGAGGAATGGCCCTTGGTGGCAAGGCCCAGTCTCCTGAACACAACATGAGCAGGTACTGCCCTTCACCAAGAGGAATCCTGGCATTCTCTGCCCTCTGGCCCAGCTATGTGAGTGTGTGCATCTCCCTGGTTTTCTGTTCCACTGGTTCAGGGAAAACTCCTGGCTAAGTGACCCCCTGTTTGTATGTGAGCACAATGGAAGGCACTGGGGAGCTGGCTTGTGGTATTGGTCAGAACGTTAAGGAAAAGAACTGGGAATGACATAGGGTCCTAGACTGTCCACTGGACATGTGTATTGGGCATGTTGGGGCCTTGCCTCCACCTGTCCTTCCAATCCATTCCTTCCAGGCCTTGTCTGTGTACTGTTGTTCACATGTCGTCTCCCCTGATGGACTGGGCCTCCTTGAGAGCGTGGACCACCTCTTTTTTAAAAAAATTTAAAGTATTTTATTAAATGTAACTACATATAAAGCTAGCTTTCAACATTTGTTTCCATAGGATTTTTAGTTCCAAATTTTTTCTCCCCAAGGTGGAAAGCAATCTGATATAGTTTATATATGTACAATCACATTAAACATATTTCTGCATTAGTCATCTTATGAAAGAAGAATCAGATCACAAGGGGAAAATCTCAAAAAGGAAGGAAAAAAAAAACAATGGCCCAGAAGTAGAAACAGTGTAGCTCAATCTATATTCATAGTCCACAGTTCTTTTTTTTTTTTGGATGTTGAAAACATTTTCTATCATGAGTTCTTTGAAATTGTTTTGGATCATTGCACTGCTGAGAAGAGCCAAGTCTGTCACCATTGTTCATCACACAATGTGGACCATTTCTTGTCTTTCCCTGTATCCCTGCATGCTATGCTGGAGCCCTGGCAAGAAAGCTCCAGTTCCCCGTGTCTCCCCAGAATCCCCAATGAGTTTAAGGGCAGGCAGTGGAGGTTGGTTTTGTTGCTGTTGGTTTGCTTGTCTGCCACAATCCAGGGCTGTACATTGGGAAGTTGGCTCTGTTGTGCACTGACCTGACACTTGGCTGTCACTTTGGGGTGGCCAGGCCCAAGTGGGCCAAGTCAGGGCTCCTATGGTTTGAGTGATGTGTGCTGGGAACACAGTGAGAAAACCTGGAAGATTGGAACTTGGGTTTGGTCCACCAGGAGACCCATCAACAAACAATGGGGGGCAAGAGCACCCCCAACCCCTCCAACCAATCCTGACATGACATTTAGCTTTGGAAAGAGCAGGCCAGTGACCAACTCTCCTTGCAGAAGCAGGAGCGCCATTGAATTGAGCCTCCTGGAACACTGGATGTGCCCTGGATGTGCCCCCCCTTCCCCGGGCCACCCAGAATGTTGGCTATCTTGTCAATGTAACTGATTCAAACGTCTCAAAGATGGGTCCATGCCTTGGTATGGCAACTCCCCCAGGGATGTTGATCTCGGCCTCTTTATGGCCTAGTGACTGGTCTCTGAGAGTCTCCATGGTGACAGATTCCCACTGTTGCCACTCCAGACTTAGGTGGTCTGATCTTCAGTCACCAGACAGCCCAGGACCAGGGCCTGAGCTCCCATTCTTTTCAGCCTTTTTTTTTTTTTGAGGCAATTGGGGTTAAGTGACTTGCTCAGGGTCACACGGCTAGTAAGTGTTCAGTGCCTGAGGCCGGATTTGAACTCAGGTCCTCCTGAAACCAGGGCTGGTGTTCTATCCACTGTGACACCTAGATGCCCCCGCTCCCATTCTTTTCAGCTGGAGTTTGCACCCTCTTGAAGGTGCTAAGAACTCAAGGAGAGGGAAGCTAGGTGGCGAAGTGGATAGAAACCTCAGAATAGGTCTCCTGTGGATCATCCAGCTCTTGAAGAGGAGGCTACTTATCACCTATCAGCCGGAGGGCACCATTATTTCTAGACCACCTGTTTCCGGGTGGTTGATGGTTAAGCTTTGATCACAATATCCCTTCCCATGATTGAGGGGACAGCACCCCATGAAGATCATGCTGTTGACCCAGGCTGCTAAGGGGCCTGGCTGGGAATTGAACCCCTGACTTTTAGTTCATTAGCATGTGCCACAGAGTCAAGCAGCCCCAGCCACCCAGCAGATGTGGGCTGTACCTCACTGAGATTTCCTTCTCTGAGGGATTTATGGGTAAGAAGTGCCCTAGATGGGCAGGTGGGGCTGTGCTGCTTCTGTAAGAAGCACAAGAGAAGCCTCTCGGAAACCTTGGGTGAATGCAGTGGAGACAGGACATGCCGAGGGATAAGGAGACCTTCCCTCTGCCTGACTACTCCTTCTCGCGTGCTTGGCATCATAGCCAAGATGATGGAAACACGTCCCTTTGGCACAAACGGAGGTTGGGAATTCTGCAGATGGGGACAATGGTCAGGATGCTGAGGAGGGGAGCATGTGAGGGATGGCTGAAGGAGCTGGGAGGATGTCTGACCTGGAGAGAGATGGCTTGGCTCATGTTCAGGGACTCAGAGGGCTGGCCCGTGGAAGAGGGACACAAGCAGGAAGGGTGGGGGGAGCCAGAAGCAACGATGGGAGTTGGGGGAGTGAAGCCAGATTTAGAAAAAAGATTTGTTAGTGATTCTCCCAAATGGTCATCCCAGAGCTAACCATTGTTTGGGCCTCCTCAGCCTCCGGGTTGATAGCACCACCAACAATGAAGCATGGTCACTCACACTACCTTACTGGTTGTGTCTGGGCTCAGAGGACAGCTTTAAAGGTAGTCGTACCTCCCTTGTACTCTCCTCTGATGCCTCACTGCATGCCAAGGGTGCTGCTGCTGCTGCTGCAAGACAAGCTCTGGTGTAAGTTTACAGAAGGAGGGGGTGAGGAAGAGCTTCCTGGAGAAGGATTTGGAGGCCAAGTTCTGGGGACAGCAAGTGAATCATCTGGCCAAAAAGGAGGCCAGAGGTGATGCTCCGGGTCTGGGAAGGGGGAGTAGAGCCAAACTCTGAAGGTTCTTCAAGATCAAAAGGAGGCAAGATGGGGAGGAGGATGGAGAGGTGTTTTGTAACATAGCTACATGTGTGTAGACATGGGCCTTTGATCTCAGGGTTGGAGGTGGGGATTACAGTGATGCCATCCTCCCCAGTAATCCCACCCAACATGCTGTGACAGTAGACAGTCACGTGTGTGTGCTTGTATGCATGTAGTGTTGTGTGCTTATACAGAGGTGGGCACATATATACATGCATGGATACACACATGCATGCATGAATACAATATACATACTATATACACACCATACACATACATGAGTGTGCATACATGATGCACATATGCACACACTCACATATACATGCGCACATGCATGTAGGGTGTGTGCATCTGTTACATCACTATGTTCCCTATGTATATACACATGTGTACATGCAATAGAGAACTATGGTTCCTACACATACACATGCATTTCTATTATAGCATGTGGTCCATCTGTATGTATTGTGCTGGACAGAGCAATGACCAAGGTTGCTTTTTAGGGACTGTGGAGCTCTTGGGGTCAGAGGGCCCCCCCACTGCCCCTGTCCTAGAGGAGGCCCCAAGGCTGCCCTGGATCCAGTGCCTAGGTCACAAGAGCCCCCTCCCATGCCCCACCCAGACACCATAACCAGCCTGGCCTGCTCCCAGGGGTAACCCGGGCAATGCCACCCCTGCTTCCTCATTCTGGCCAAGTTCCCCACAGGGATCCCAGCTCCAGGTGGTGGCAGCAGCAGCAGCGGCAGACCTGAGTCAGCCTCCACCATCGGTAGCCCGTGTCCAGCTGGCCGGGGGTTCCTCCATCATCTGTCTGAGGAGATGCCCGCCAATCAGGTGCCTAAGGTAGCTGTAGATTTGGCCCTCACTCAGGGAGCCTGTTTGTCTGGTGGGTCTCCTGCTTCAAGACAGGTGAGCCTGGTCCCTGGCAGCCCAGGCTGGAGCACTAATTCCTGCACACACTCTTTCTCTTTGTCTGTGTCTCTGTCTCTCTGTCTGCATCTCTCTCTGTCTCTCTATCGCTCTCCGTCTCTGTCTCTGTGTCACTCTGAGTCTGTCTCTCTGTTACACACACACACATGAACACATACACACGAACACACACACACACACACACACACACACACACACACACACACACACCTGGATTCCTGGGGATTAGCAACAGGGAGCCTGCACAACTCTTTCTCAGTCCCCTGGGCTCAGTCTCCGGCTCCCCAGCTCTCCCACTCTGGGCTCCCCCCTCCCCAATCCTTCCTTTTCCCTTGTAGATTTGACCTGAAATGTTCTCAGGGCAGGAGGTGGCAGGCTGGAAACAAGGCAGGTGGCAGCAGCGGGGTGAGCATTAGTGACCCCCTACAAACTGGCCCAGGCAGCAGCAGCAGCAACAACAGCAACAGCAACGGTGGAGGAGGTGGGACAGTGTTTGCCCACTTCAAAGCAGTCGCCATGGCCCAAGCACCTGGGGCAAGCCCGACCCACTGGGAGCACAACCAGGGGGCCAGCAGGGCCTTCGGGGATCAGTGGCCTTCCCCCACTCAGGTAAGAACTCCCAACTTCCCTTAGGGCACACCCAAGGCCAGGCCAAGGTGGTGACATGGGGCTGGGGGCCTCTAATCCCAACTAGGCAGTTCTCCTTCAACCCGAGTCAAGCTTAAAAAACACTTTCATTGTCTACTTTCTAAAGAGAGTGAGGCAGCTGTGGCAGAAGGGGCAGAGGGGGACAGCAGCAGAGCCCTTAGCCCTGGTCTCTGAGTCGAGGCCCCCAGTGGCACAGAAGGTTTCAGGACATGCCTGCCAGCCTAGGAGCTTCCTCCTGGGGCTGGAAAGGCTAATGGAAGGAAGGCTGGCTGATCCGGAGCTCCTGGGCACCAAGACCCAAGTTCCCTCTGTCAAGCTTTGTGCTCTTTCACTCCTTGCCGCCGCTTTTCTCTTTGTGTCTCTCTCTGTCTCTCTGTTTCTGTCTCTCTCTCTCTGTCTGTGTGTGTGTATGTGTGTATGTGTGTATGTGTGTCTGTCTGTCTGTCTGTCTGTCTGTCTCTCATAATTTGGGAGTAATCACTTCTCTTGGTACCCAGCCTGGCATCAAGGAAGATTCTTTAGGAAGGGCCAACACCTACTGCTTCAGTCCCTGCTGAACAACGGGGGAGGGGACTCAGATTCTTGCCAGAGAATGGGTACCTCATGGAAAAACCCACAGTGAGCTTGGGGCACATCCAGGCTCCTGGGAGCCCCCAATCCACAAGAGCAGCTGCCACTACCTCAGTTTACCGTGGAAGTTCTCTGTGAGGTCACAGCTCTCTGAAGCAGTGCAGGCTTTCAGCCAGATTCTAACCGTGGGCAAGAGGCCAGCCATGCCCCTCAACTTGCTGATGTCTGTCTGAGGAGGAAGTGAGAGAGACCCAAGATATTGGGGGGTAGGGGGAATTAGAGCTAGAGACCAAGGTCTGACGGATGCCTCCTGGGGTCAGACTTCCTGGGCAGGCTGGGGTCTCCCAGGTCACCCCATAGCCCAGTGGCTCCTACTGGAGCTGTTAGCTGGCTAATAATTAACCTTGTGGGCTTGTTTTCCACCTAGACAGAAAATCTCGGTTGAGCTACCTGTGCTGGTGAGGTGCGTGGATAGGACAGGGGAGCAACAGGATCACTTAAGAGAATCCCAGAAGAATGAGACTCATCAGCTTTTTCAGAGACCCTTTGAAGTTTTATTCAGGGCCCAGGGTTAGTGGGTGACCCTCACAAGCTGTGGATTTGTGGTGGCCCCAGAAAAGTCAATCCATCATAATGAAGCCTGCCCCTGGCACCCTCATGGGTAGTAGGGCCCGAGGTATTGTGATTTGTGGGGCACTTTGTGAGGTTGCTGGGCCACTTTCTCTGGTATTCTTAATGCTCTCAGCTCCCTAGGGATGGGTTAGGAGGGGGCCAACACAACATAATACATGCAAAATCCACTACCCACAATCTGAAAGCCAGGGCCCACAAGGCCCTCCCGCCCTGGGCATAAAAGCCCCATGTGGTTTTTCTGCCTGTTTTCTCTGAGCTGCTCCTGTGAACTCTTTGGGAAGATTCTTTTGTGGGCCTCTTGCCAGCATGTCTGGTCTCCTTTATGAATGACCTGTGTGTGACCAGGGCCAAGGGCCATCTTGTTTGGCCCTGGAAGGAAAGGTGTGTGTCATAAATGGTTGCACAGTACTCTGAAAGGAGGTCTCTAGTGGAGTGTCCCAGGGATCCTGATGGCACGAAGCTAGGGAGGCTGGGTAACATGAGGATCCAAGGCTCCTTCACCAGGTTCAGAATTCAGGCTGAATGCTATGGTTTGAAATTGAGAGAGATGGAAAGTCTTACATTTTGATTAACAACATCAGCTTCACAAGTACAAGATGGAAGAGGAGAGGAGAAAAAGCCACCACCCACCAAATTGGGGCTGGGTAGGTTGGTCTAGTGGCCCCCCTGAGTGAGGCAGGGCAGCTCACAATGGTAACAGAATTGTAGGCTGTATTCAGACTGTCCAGGAAGGAGGCCAGAACAGTCCATGTCCTTGTGACTGCTCGGCCCCAGCGGGAGGCTTGAGGTCAGTTCTGGACCTTAAGGAGGACATTGGGGAGCAGGAGAGTATCCAGAGGTGGCGGCCAGGAGGGTGAAGGTCCTAGAATCAGTGTCACGTGAAGCCATCGAATCCACCCCACATACACACATTTGACAGAGGAGGAGACTGAGGCAGCCTAGAGAGAAAGGGGCTTGACCAGACTCTTATAGCTGGTGTTGAGGACAAGATTTGAACCCAGGCCATGCCCCTCTCCATCCAGCAGAGTCTCTGCCCCATCACAACCCTTAACGTCAAGAGTGGTCCAAATGTTTGTTAAATGGTGTTGAGAATTAGGATTGTGCGAAGGACCTGAAAAAGACCAGGCTCATCTGGGGACCCTGACAGCTGGCGCCAAGTACCTGATGGGCAGAACCAGGGAGGGCAGCTTTGGTCAGAACGTGCCAGAGTGCCAGGGGTCACCTCCAGAGATGGAGGATGGGAGAGAAGGCCCGAGATCCACTTTGTCAATATGGAGATTCTCAGGTGGGGGCTGGGTAGACGGGTGGGCAGGCCTCTGGGGACCCTGAAAGCTCTGACCTTTGGAGGCCTCTGGCTTCTTCCTGGTCGTGGCTATTGGCTAAGGGGTGTCTTCCCTGGACTACTCCCTACATGCCTATGCCAGGAGTCCCTGTAAGGGGATTTCAGCTGCCAGTCAGTTGACCAATCAGGCCTCTCTGAGGAGGGGGAACTATCCCCGCCCCCCGCAACCTAAGGACAGCCTTGGAGGACAGTTCTCATCATGGCCTGGTTGGTTCTGCTGGGAATCTGCCCCCACTCTGCCCTCTGAGACAGAGGAGACAAATGCAAACCCTCTTCCACATGAGAATTCAAGTATCTGAAAATAGTCCTGAGTGCCCTACGTACGAAGCCCTTGGCTTGACCTCACCATCACCACTGTCCTAGCTGGCATTCCTGGGAGCCTGTCAGCCTCAGAAGGTGCTTTTCCTACTGCATGTCCTGGAAACCTCCCCCTGAAAGCTATAGCTCCTTCGGGGCCAGCAGGGAGGCAGGCTGGCGGGCAGGCAGGTCAGCTGGTCAGGAGGCAGAGAGGGCCTGCTTTTCAGTACCAGTTCTGCTGCTTCTTTCATCTGACTCCACAGCCAGCAGTTGTTACCCATTCCTGCCCTGGCACAGTGTTAGACTGTAGTGCCTTCTCCAGCTCTTTGGCCTTGGGCCTTTAGCCAGTTTGTGACGAAGAAAGATGAGGTCTACTGTCTTGTCTGTCTGTCTTTCTGTCTTTCTCCCTACTGGCCTTTTTCCATGGCTCTCTCTATTTAGACCCCCAGCTCTTTCTGCCATTTCTAATGCCACTGTTGAAGGGAAACTCTTTTTGGGATCAGCAAGTGTCACAGGGGAGAGATGGTAGTCCTTAGGTACCCCTCAATAAAGAATTACACTCTCCCACATAATCCAATTAGAATTAAAGTGGTCTTTTATTTGGGGCTAAGGAAAGTGACCAAGTGGGAAGTCAAAGACTTCACCCCTTGGGGACTCCAAGCCCTCTGGCTTAGAAACATCCTCCTCCCAGAACAGAAGGAAGGCACAAGCTTTTATAGAGGATAGATGGGGTATCCACTTGAAAATGGAAGGTTCTTTTTTGAGTTGGGGTGGGTTGGGTGGGCAAAGCCTGGGTGCTTGTCAAATTCCCAAGAGTTGAGGGGGATGTTTTTTAGGAATGATGGTCCTGACTTTTGGGGTTATCTCTGCCTCCTAGCTCTGGTCAGGCCATGCCTAACTGACTTTCCTGCTGTAGAATTTCATCTCCCCTTGATTCTTTTTTTTCTTTTTTTTTTTAGTGAGGCAATTGGGGTTAAATGACTTGCCCAGGGTCACACAGTTAGTAAGTGTTAAGTGTCTGAGGCCGGATTTGAATATTCCTGACTCCAGGGCCGGTGGTCTATCCACTACGCCACCTAGCTGCCCTCCCCTTACTTCTTAGGTATGTCTGTCCTGATATCTAGTTGGTCAATCTAAACTTTAATAGTCCTTTGATACCTTGATATGTCTGTCCTGTCATCTGGTCACATTTGGTTTTACTTCTAATAGGAGAAACTACTTCTGATTTATTGCAAGCCCATGTCACAAGCAGATATTTCTCATTACCTGCTCCTCCGACGTCCACCAGTGGGCCACAGGGGCTCTGCAGAGGGGCTGGTAGCCACAAGGCCTGGGCAGTGACCCTGGGGAGGTGTGTCTGCCTTGTGACTTGTCTGCAGTCAGGACACTTGTTCTCTTGGTTTCAGCACTTGCCAAAGCTCTCCACATATGCCATCTGACTGGAGCCTAGCATTCAGAGCCCCATCTTGTGGGAAAGTTGACTAAGGCTCAGTGACATTGGCTTGCCCCAAATCACAGACTGTGAAGGAATGAATGGGGAAATGAAAAAGAATTTAGGAAATGCTTACTATTTTTTCTGTTTGTTTTTTTGTTTGGTTTTGTTTGGTTGGTTGTTTTGTTTTGTTTTTTTGTTTTGCGGGGCAATGGGGGTTAAGTGACTTGCCCAGGGTCACACAGCTAGTTAAGTGTCAAGTGTCTGAGGCCGGATTTGAACTCAGGGAGTCCTGAATCCAGGGCCGGTGTTTATCCACTGCGCCACCTAGCTGCCCCCGAAATGCTTACTATTTGCCAGGCACCACTAGAAACAGAAAGTGGAGCAGGTCCTTGTTCTGTGGGACCTCCCATGCTAATGATGGGAGCTGGCCCCTAGAGGAGAGTGTGGCAGCAGGGCAGATGGAAAGGCCCTATGGTCCTTAGGAGGCAGCTTACAGGGGGTTTGTTTCCACTGAGAAAATCAGAACAGCTTCTGCTTGTTGATCCCCAAGGACTTCGGCAGGGGCTGTCCATCTTTGCCAAGCCTTCAGGAGCCCCTGTGGTGGCTGCCTTGGATAGAGGGTCAGAGAGTGATTAAGGGCTGCCATGGACCTTGGAGGGCATGGAGACCAAGCCCTCCATTTTATGGAGGAGGATACTGAGGCTTAGAAAGATGAGGGGAGGAGACAGAACTTGCTCAAAGTCATACCGCTAATCTGTAACTGGGTCCAGATTTGAACCCTGGGCTGCTGACTCCCAAAGCTCTGCTGCTTCCCCAGGGTTCCCCAAGGCTTAGGAGCAACACTCCCACTTGGCAAGCGGGTTGTTCTTGACAATCAGGGAAAATGTGCTTCTGTTCTAAGCCGGACCTTGTGTGCAGGCCAGTCCCCTCCCAGCCTTTCATTTTCCCTTGGAGCACCGGGATGAAGAGAGGGTGGCCAGCTGACTCCCAAGGCAAGGGAGCGAAGCCACTTTTTCTGCCAAGGGTGGAAGGCAAAGCTTTGTGGCCCAAGGGAAGCCAAGTTCCAGGACCGCCAAGGATTGGAAGCAGGGGAAACACTAGTTTTGAGGTGACCATAGAGAAGCCCAGCTTCCCCTCTGTCCCCCTCTGTGTCCCCCTCCCTCCTTCCCCCTTCACCTCCTCCCTCCCTGCCTGCCATTCTCTCTCTGTCTCCTGAGCCTTGGTACAGAAAGTTTGAAGATTGTGAAATGATCGATGGAGTGGGGCAAACCAGGGAGGAGGAGTTCAAGGAAGTTATGGTGGGAGGGCCCACACAAGATATTCTTCTGGGGCTGTGAGGAAGCCTGCTTTCCTGGAATTTGGGGGTTGGCAGAGCTCCCCAGACAGGTTGTGATTTGGGAGGGTGGGGAGACCTGTTGTTCAGGTGAGGACAAGCCCAACCCTACTGAGATATTTCTTCCCAATGCAGGGTGCCAAGGGGTTCTGCAGTCCCAAGCCAAGGCTTTTCTTGCCAGTCAGTCAGAAAAGGAGCAGTTCTTGGGGCCAGGGCCCCTGCCCTCTGCCATGGGCACCTGCTTTCTGGTTTGTTTCAAAGTTCCAGAAACCCCTTTCCTGTTCAGAGCCCCTGAAGTGGGCTTGGACTGGACAAGGTGCATATGTGTAGATGCAGCTTGGCTTCACAGGCTCAGCCTTGACAGGTCACCCAGAGATGGAGTGCTTTCTGGACTCCCTTCTGCACTTCATTTGGACAAAACGCCTGGGATATTCCCTCTCTAGTTTTTTCTTTCCTCTTGCTACTTATCTTCCTTCTTCCCTACCTTGCTTCCCTGGAAAATTCCAGCAAAAGCCAGGCCCTTGCCTCAACTCTCCATAGGCCAGCAAGAGCAGTGCCCACCTCAGCCTTGTCCACATATGGGTCTTGTTCCCCATCTGGAGTCCAATGGCTCTGTCAGGGCCCCTGGAATACCGAGTAGTCCTCCGACTGGGCAGAGTTCTGGAGTCTTTCAAAGGCATTTGTCTTTACCCGTTGCTGTTTTTGTAGAAACTCTCCTCCCGCTCTGCTTGGGTTCATACAAGGCTTCTCAGACCTTCTCTGAAGCTGTCCCCTTTAGTCTTCCATTACATCTGAACAGCCTTTCCCTGACAGCGGGACTCCTCGAAAAGCTGTTGTGTCCATGTGGGCCCTTTTCCCCCAGGGATCTAGGCCTGGAAGGGGTCAGTGATGGCTGAGAGAACGGCAGACTGCAAAGACTTTAGGGATGCAGGGGCAATGAGAATTGAACCCAGGGCTGCCGACCAGACCAGACCAGAATGAGCAGGCCAATTAATTCAGAGTAGCAGTGATGCATGTGTGCATGCTGTATGAAAAGATGCTCCAGGTCACTCCATTCTGGGTAAGTGCCCAGGAAAGCAGTTTGGAAAGTTCACATCCATCTTGGTGTTTCTTACCCCTGCTGGGAAACCTCATAGGTGATGCCACAGATGCTTGGTGGAGGAAAGCCTGGGAGCAGACCAAGTGTGTTGGCAGTTTTCAATCCCCAATTGCCAACCATCCACCTCACTGTTTGCTCGAGTGTGTGACTCTGAAGGAAAGGAATGCTTCGAAAAGTGTCCTTCTAGTATCAAAGAACTGCTATCACTTGTGGGGGACAATGTGAGAGTGGGTGGTGCCTGGGGTGGGGGTGGTGCCTGAGAGGGGGCAGCAGGTATGTGTGATGACATTTTCATTGAGATTTGATAAAAATGAGAAAGACGGTGTGTGGGCCAGTGGCCGCTGAGGGCCTTTGCCTAGGAACAGCAGCCTTGGGGTTCTTGGTGCCCTGCTCAATCAGATGCCCAGCCCTTCCCACACTGTACGTGTATATCTCTTTCAGGCCAGGATGTACCTGGGGCTTCTTGGCCTCCTCTTCTGTCAGTGGGATTTGGTCTTTTCCACATGGTGTACCTAAGCCAGGCTCAGCGTATCTGGTGCTGAGAGAATGTGGCCCATCTTTTCTACTTGTCCTTGTCCCAGGTCCACCTGGGAATGTGCGTGGGGGGTGTCGTAGAAGCTTTCTGTCAGATCGTTTCCTCTGCTGTTTGCCATCAGAGGGCTCATAACCTCCCACCCTCTTCCTCCAAGATGGTCTGCAAATCAATGTTGCCCTTTGCTGCTACCCTCTGCACTCAGTGAGGAAATCAAGTGTTTCTTGGTGCAAGTGGGCTCCTCAACATGGCAGCCCCTTGAGCTTCTGAAAAATGACAGCAATCTGAGGTGATATCCGCTCTTTTGTCCTTCTGGCTTCATTTAGAGTGATCTTGTTCATTTCCACAAATAATGTAGCACCTTGGTGGCTTTGGGACACAGATGTCACATTTAGAGCATCAATAGTTAAGCTAATGGGCAGAGACATCTTCAGGACATTTTAAGCCCTTCCTTCTCTGAGCCCTCCACTGATGCTGTGGGTCAGCAAGCCAGCCAGATTCCAGAGGAGCAGGGAGTCTCATAGCTGCTGTTCTGTCTTGGGATTAGATTCAGGAGGTCATCAGGCTAGCAACAGGAAAGAGTAGGTGAAAAGGACGATTCTTCCATTTCTTAATCAAGTCACTCACTTGACTTTCCTCTGTACTCAGCCATCAATTTCATCTGGGTCATGTGGGAAGGACTGGTGACAGGAAGGAAATGGTCAGGCATGTTTGGGATGGTTCAGCATCACTCCTGTAGCTGGGTCCATGAGAGGCTTCCCAACCATTGCCTCTGCCTGTTTCGTGCTAAGCCTCCCTTAATTTTAGTGATCCCTCATTTCAAGGACATTACTGAGGAGGTTTCTTGTCAAAGTTTGATGAACCTGACCTTGGGGTCAGTCCCTTGTTGAGGCATCCAATAAACATTTCTTAAGCATCTAGTGTGCCAGGCACTGTGCTAAGTGCTAACCCTATCTACCACTGACTAGCTATGTGACTTTGAGCAAGTAACTTGCCCACTTTCATAGCCTCCGTTTTCTCCTCTGTAAGATGAAGACAAGCACTTTCCTCCAAGGATTTATTGGAGGAGAAGCTCTGAGGGAATTTTCTCTTTCTCTTAACCTGCAGCCCCCACTTGCCATACTACTTTGCTGAGCCCATTTTTCTGGAAGCCCAGGGAGAAAGCCTAGGATTTCCTCCCTCACACTTCCACCCAGCAGCTCCACAGCATCTGCTCTAGCCCTTTGGACCATTTGGCATGGGGATCCAATCCCAGAAAGCTGTTCCCAGAGCAGCACTGGTATCCTCTCTTCTGACCTGCTTCTCAATTCTTCTCTACTGGTTCAGAGACTGAGTAGTAGCTGGAAGGCTCTCACCACAGGTCAATGACAAGGATAGCTGTGGCTCAGTGTACCAGAATTAGTGGCACTAGAAAGTCACTGTGAAGGACAGACTGGATAGGGCTGAGAACAGGAGCCTGTGGGAAGGGAGAGAAGGGGATGGGATGGAGGCAAGAGATGTCCTGGAGCTCGGGACAGTGCCAACTTGGCAGCTGCTTGGACATTGTGGTGGGGGTGGAGCCAAGGGTGACTGAACTTGCTTTGCCATCTCTCCTTCCCCTGCCTTCTATAAAATAAAGTCCAAACTCCTTGGCCTAGATTCAAGGCCCTCTCTAATCTCACTCTGGTACTACTTCCCAACCTCTGAGCCACCTTCAAATCCCCAGTCAAAGAGCTCAATTTATTGGCCATTCCCTGAATACACCTTGGGCACCAATCACCTAATGGGCTGTTTCTTCATCTGTAAAATGGGGTTGTAACAGCACCTCCTTCCCAGGGTGGTTGTGAAGATCCAATGAGATCTTGTAAGCCTTCGAGGGCCATTAAACTGGACTAGCCTTAGCCTCGGATGTCGCCTTCCCTTCCATCTGTCAAAATACCACTTTTTCCTTAAAGTGCAGCTCAAATGCTGCTTATCCACAAACTACTCTGGGATTACCTCAGGGAAGAAATATTTTCTGTGCCCTGGAAAGTCATTGCTTGGCTACTTTGGTGGTTAGGTGGCCTGAATGGTGGCAGCAGCATTGAAAGGGGCTGAGAAACCAGTCAGGCCCACTCAGACCTGCTCCATGGATGCAAAGTATCTTGCCCTGAGACTAGCCAATAGAAGAGGCAAGGCATGAACTCCAACTCTGAGGCAAGTGTTGGGTCCCCATTCAATGAGTAGGTAGAAGGAAAGAAACAAAGAGGAAAGAGAACTAAGGGTGAGGGGAAAGTGTGGAGCTAGTGCCAACCAGCTGGCATAGGGACTGCTCCTAACCTCCATCAGATTGACTCCACCCCCAGAGTAACTCTACAGAGCAGGGGCCTTGGAAGGCACTCTGCTGGGGCTGATCTCCTTACCTACCAAGGACCATACAAGCACTTATTAAGTGTCTGCTGTGTGCCAAGCATGAATACCAGCATTCCCGCCCTCAGAGGCTCACGGGTGATCTCATCCAACCCTCTCATTTTACAGAGGGGAAGGGTGATGAGGGGCTGGCCCAAGGTCATGTGACCAGGTAATAAGCACCAGAAGCAACATTTGAGCCCAATCACAAACTGAGTGAGGCCTGGAGGACCAACACTAAGGCTGGGGGAGGGGCAGCAAGGGAGCTCAGGCCAAGATTTAAGGCTCCCACAAGAAGACGGGGAACCACCAGGCAGCCCTGGCAGGAAGGTCAGTAATAGAAGACAACACAGTGACCAGGGAGGACACAGGAAGGAAGGAGGTGTGACCAGTCCCAGCCCTTCACCCTCTCCAAAGGTATTGGTGGCCAGAGAACTTGGTACCTTTCCCATTTCCTGCCTGGGTGATCTCAGGGCCAGCTACCTGGGCCAGAGCATGCCCCCTGTAAAAGGAGGATATACAAGGTCCCTTCTTTGGAACCTATGGGGGGTCCCTGGCAGCTCTTTAGCCTATTTTCTTTGTGTCACCCAGCCTCAACAAGAGACCCCTGGAAGTTCTTCTACCTTCCCCTTAGCCAAGAAAACATCCCAAACTCCTTTCTCCTGTAGGCTGGAAGGTCCCAAAGTCTCCCTTCCCAGCAGGCAAGAGGTAAGGGTCAGGGCTCAGAGGGTATGCCACAGGGGCTTCCTTCCCTTCCCCCACTTGATAATAATTCGCTGTGCAACCTTAGATAGATTCTTTGTCTCTGGGCCTCAGTTTCTTCCTCTGTAAAAATAGAAGGGGGCTGGATTCAGTGACCTTTAAAGATCTCCTCCAGACATAACTCTGATCCTAGGGAAAGTGCATGATGACTCCCTGGACAAGAAAAGGGATCTTCCTCCGTTCACCGCTGCGCTTTGGGGTATGAGTCTGACAGAAGGGAGCCAGCCCCCACAGCCAGGTTGCCCTGCCCTGCTCCTCTTCCCTATTAATCAGGAGTTACCTTTTCCTTCTCCAACACTTCCTTGGAGCAGCAGTGCTCTGTGAGAGCCAGGGAGCTCAAGCTTCCACAGATTTCTAAAAATGAGGAAAGGCCCAAGAGCTGGCTAGGATACGAGCCCTGGGGTACAGTCAGAAGCACCAGAGTTCAGGCTGGAACCCCGGCCTTCTGACCCAAACCTCAAGGGGACTTTAGGAGAACTGGCATTCTGTCTGAGGACATGCCTCTGAGTGACGACAGTTCACCCTGGGCCCGAGGAGCTTCCACTTTCCTCTTCTGTCTGGGCCTCAGTTTCTTCTTTTGTCCAATGATGGGAACACAGTTTGATTCAGCTGCAGTTACTGCCATATTGGAAAAGGCCCAGATCGCCAAACCCGCCCAAGTTCCCGGACCCAGTGACGAGGTCCTGACCTACGTGATCTCCAAGGTCCCTTTCTTGGCTTGATTTCATGCATGTCACCACCAGGGCCAAGTGAACCTTTTGAGAATGAGGTGAGCAGGTGCTGTAAGAGTTTACTATGTGCTCCATATGTTTTCTGGGACACCCTCTCTAGCTCACCAGCAAAGGACTCTGGGAAGGAGCCATCTGACAGGTGGGAGGAAAGCCAGGAGCGAGGAGTGTCGCAAAGAGGATGAGGCCCACAAAGCAGCCACTTGACTGGGGACTTTGAAAAGGGCAGCAACATAGAGGATGAGTTCAGGGGGATGGAAGGATCCAGCTTAAGGATGGGAAATGACTTGAGTGTATTTCTAGGCAGCAGGAAAGGAGCTGGTAGGTGCAGAGAGGCTGAGGATGGGAGAGAGGAGGACTACTGAGGGGGAGAACAAGATCCCCAGAGCACATGGAGAGGGAGACCAGAGTGAAGGAGGCATGCATGGCAGGGAGGGCCTTGGGAGCTATGGGGGAAAGGAGGAGGGGGAGCTTCGATTTTCATGTTCACGTTTGTGTTCAGTTCCTTAGTCTGAGTCCGAGCAGCTAGCTTAACATTGTGGTGGCCCTTGTTGGCTAGATTCCACTCCTCCAGTTCTAGCTAAGGCTCAGCCATTCCAATACTCCTTCCAGCTGACTCGAACCCAATTCCTTTGACCTTTCCCCAAGCAGCATGACCTCCTGGGACCCTCCTCTGGAGCACCAGTGGGAGCAGTACCATGACAGGCCAGGCCAGGGTGCAGCTAGAGTGTCTACCTAGGAGTGACAAAGCTTCCCATCTTAATGGAGCCTAAGGACACATGAGCTTCTCTGGTATCTCATGGTGGGCATGCTAGTGTGGGAATGATTCCTTCAGAAATGGGGTGAACAACTCTCAACCTATGTCACGCTGTGCTTCTTTGGTTTGGTTTGGGTTTGGGGGGAGGCAGTTGGGTTAAGTGACTTGCCCAGGGTCACACAGCCAGTATCAAGTATCTGAAGCTGGATTTGCACTCAGGTCCTCCTGACTCCAGGTGCACTATCCACTGTGCCACTTAATAGCCCCTTACACTGCAATTTTAAATCATTCAGGCTAACTTATCTTGACTTTATGGTCCACTGACCCTCCCGCCACCCTGGGTCATGCCTGACCATCCCTAGATTTGGGGCTTCTGAATCAGCCCTTTGGCCGCTAGGCTCTGCTCTCTGCATGTGATCAGAAGAGCTGTGTCAGAAGGGTCATATGATCCCAAGCTGCCTTGATGAAATCCAAGGAACCCTGGGCAATGGCCCTTTATTTCACATGAATAAGAGTTTGGTGTTGGAGAAGCATGTATCATGCTATGCGCCTGCCTCTCCAATCCTCTCTGCAAACTCTGATGTCTTCCAGTCGGCAGCCTGGGAAGTTATGCACACGCACATAGCCCAGTGGCCTACCAAATGCAGGAATCTAGGGCATGACAGCTCCTCCACAGGGCATTTGATTGTTTCTCCATTGAAGAATAATTGTAACTCAGTAAGTTATCCATGGGCTCCATCTGAATCCTTTGAATACTTGTGAGAATTCCTGGCTTGTGAGGTGGCTCAAGCGATTTGGGGCACGTGTTGAATTGGGAGGAAGTGCTTTCTTATATTGGGGTGGTAAAAAGAAAAAAAGATTTCCATTTGGCCAACTCTAATTTTCAGTGAGTTGGGTTTTTTTCAGTGAATTTTTGTACCTCTTTTTCTCATTGATTGATTGATTTTTCCCTTTTTTTCCTCTTGCTCTCGTTTGGTTTTTTAAATCATTTTTGGACTCTTTCTTAAACTCCTCTTTGCAGAATTTTTGCTGGCCTTGTATCCCAGCTGCATTTTTCAGTGTGGCTTTTTTGGTAGATGTTTCAAAGTCAGTCATCTTCTGGGATAATGAGTGTCGTTGAGTGTCCCTGTCCCTGTACTAGCTCTTCATGGTTGGGTTCTTCTTTTGTTTGCCCATTCTTCCCAGTCTGCACCCTGGGCTCTGCCACACTTTGGTGGGGACGGGGGCGAAAGGTCTGGCCTGATGTCTTTCTGCTGTTTTCTCAGCTCAGTGTGGGGGCCAGCATTTGTTTTTGGTGCTTCTGAAATGGTGTTATCTGGGGAGGGGGTTGCTGCATGTTCCTGACCCAGGTTTGGGTCTGTTGGCTCATGTGTGGTTCAGTTTCTGTAGACGGCTGCTGGACTCAGACACAGTTAGCCCACTCTCCGGGAGGTTCTCTAGGTTCAGAGCAGTCAGTTCCAGGTTAGTGTTGGTCATTTGCTGTAGTGGTGCTGGTTATTCCCACAGAGACAGAGAAATGGAAAGAAAGCACATTTTCCTTGGGTACTCCAGAACCCCTGCCATGTTAATTTAGCATTTGCAGATCCGAGATCTGGGAGAGCACCAAGACTCATAGATAAGGGAACTGAGGCTCCCAGAGAGGTTCAGATATTTACCCAAGAAGCCAATTTTGAGATTTTGCCCAGGATACACCTCATTATACATCATCAGCCTCTCATGTTTTCTCACACCAACAGCTTCCATGTTTATGTGTACATTTGGAAACCACATGGCATCATGGCTAGGTCCAGGGACTCAGAGTTAGGAATATCTGAAACCAAAGGCCACCTGACTGCCTAATTGTGACCCTGGTCAGATCACTTCCTCATCTGTACAGTGCCTAAGAGGCTTGTGCCAGTTGACCTCTAAGATCCCTTCTACCTCTGGGAACAGCTCTCAGAGGTGGGCAGGGCCCCACTTATTATGTCCATATTGCAGTGGAAAAGCCTAAGGCTCCCCAGGGTAAAACCCATGCCCACAAAGTTCTTCTGATCCCAAGTCCACTACCGGTCCTGCTGCATGCACCCTGTTGCTTCCCCATGAAAGAATGAAGAAGGGCTTGCTGATGTGTGGAGCACTAGCCTGGGCAATTCAGAAGCTCACCAGCTCCTGCCCTTGAGGAGCATGTTACTGCATCTGTCTCCAGCTCTGCCTGCTCCCGGGGGGGTCAGGCTCTGGAGATTTCACTGCTCCCCTTCTTCCTTCCCCCCACCCATGGCCATGAGCCTTTGCCTGGATCTCCTCAGATGGACAAACTTTGCTCCAAACAGGTGTCCCTGGAGTCTGAGATCAAGGAAGAGAATTATCATCTGGAAGGTGCTTTTGTGGGAGACCAGTTCTTGGCCATGGACAAGTCCTCGCCCACTCCATGTAGCGTCAACATCCATGTGATCCTTCCTGATAACACACACCTGTGCCCAGGGCTCTACGGAGCCCCCAAGGCCTTGGCAGTCTTCCCACAGCTCCAAAGTGAGCCCAGCACCAGCTTTGCGCAGGCCTGTCCCACAATCGTTCCCTCCCCACCGACCTTGCCAGATTTCACCAGCGTCTTCAGCGTGCCACAACCCATGACTGTGAGGAGCATCTTCATTAAGCAGGAGCTGCCTGGAGAGGTGCCCATGGCTGCCGACCTGCACTCAACCCAGTTGTGCCAGATGCCCGTGGCTGGGGCTGGGGCTGGCATGGGCGTCGATGTCTCCGTGGCCATGCCACCGGGGAACCCTGCCACAGCCTTCAGTGGCCTGAGTGGCGTCGCCATAGCAGCAGACACTTCCTCGACTGGGATCCTTCAGCAGCCTTCAGGGCTCGAGGGAGAAGAGAAATTCTTCCCACATGTTCTCCAGGGGCCAGGTACCTTCAGCCTCTCTGGGCAATTCTACCCTGTCCCCAGCGTCCCTCTGCCCCCCTCTCCCCCCAGCTCTCAGCCTGGCAGCCCTGAAAATCAGCGCCCCCCATCTTATGAGACGACCTTTGGATTGAAGCTGCTACAGCCCTCTCAGATGGCCGGTTTCTCTGGGGGCCTGGCCACCCTTTCCCAGGGGCAGCTGGTTCTGCAAGCCACCAGATTCAGTCCGAATACCCACAGTGACCCGGAACTGGACAAGAGGCGTGTTCATCACTGTGACTATCCAGGTAATTCCTCCCTCCCTCCCTGCGTGCCTGTGGGGCAACAGAGCCTGGCTCCAGAAAGCTTGCAGGGGTTGTCCAGAGCCTAGCTTCTTAAATTGGGGGGCGCATAACTGAATTGGGGGCGCCAGAAAAAGGTTATGCTAACCTCTTTCATATACCTATCTACCCAGGGTCACATAAAGATTTCTTGGATGAAAAAAGTCAGTCAGGAAAGAGGTAGGGAGGGGCGGGTTGTCTTTACTTACTCTCTCTTATCCAATTAGAGGTTAATGAACTAGCAAATCACATTGATGCCAATGAAAGGTGCCAATGAACGGTGCCAATGAACGGTGCTAGAGTGCTTACTTAGCTAACTACGACCCTGGGCTGGGACAGGGAGAACAAGGCTCCCCTTTTACAAATGGGGAAACCGAGACCCAGCAAGGGGAAGTACCTTCCCTAGAGTTGCATGGCTGGAAAGAATTGGAGTCAACATTGGAAACTCAGGCTCTCCTGGGTCCAGGGTCAGCACTCCTCCTTTACACCATAGAGTTGCCATTAATGTGCAGGAGGCATAGTGTCAAGCACAGGCCTTCAACAACCTTAGAGTACAAGGTGAGACACCCCCCCCCCCTTAACCCTTGAAAGTAGAACAAAGACCTTTGGCTGGAGCCAATAGATTATAGGGAGCCAATCCAGGTTCCTGAGCTGGGGATTGGCATGCATGCTCTACCTAGTACTTAAGGACATGAATCTAGACACTGGAAACACAGAACAGACATTGAGAGAGTCGGGGTTGGAGGGTGATTTGGGGCCCTCACATGCTGACGCTGCTGTAGGACCAATGCGGCCATCTCACAGTCAGGCAGCCCAGAACACTTGGTAGCTTTGTGAGTGGCCATGGCCCGTGGTGTAGCTAAATAGTGACCCTTCTCTTGCCTCTAGGTTGCATCAAGGTTTATACCAAGAGTTCTCACCTGAAGGCCCACCAGAGGACCCATACGGGTAGGTAGCAGGGCCCCAGAGGGTTGGGGTGTGAAGTCCACCTGCTGCCACCATACTGTCCCAAGCACTCCAGGGCACACAAGCCAGAATAGGACCAGGCCTTGAGCAGTCAGTTGGGCACCTACCTGGTGTCCTAAGGGGCATTTTTAGGCAAGGGAAGGAGCTCCTAGAAACCAACACAACTGTCCCTGGGCTCCAGCCCAAGGTCCAAGGCAGACATTATCCAACTGCAAAAGGAGCTTGAACACCTTGTAACTTGTTCCCTGGTGTGGCCTCCCCCACAGAAAATGTGAATTGGGAGGAGGCAAGAGAGAAGAATGGCCTCTGGTTTGTTGCCCACTTGAATCCAGCAGGAACGGTTACATGAAGAGAATTTAAAGACAAATGCCCTTGTCTTCTCAATGGGCCAATCCGAGATCTCACTGAGGGGAGTACGGAGCGCCGCCCTGCTCTGCCACTCACTGGGGAGCTACTTTAGCATCCTGGTGGGAGCTCTGCTCTTGTAGCTAGCCCATGTCCTTTTGTGCCCAAGTTAATGTTGGGAATGTTGGAAGCTTCTACTGCCACCCAACAGCTGTTCCAAAACTCACCCAAACTTGGCTTCTTCCAAGACTGTAGAGATGTCACAACTGTGAAAGATGGTTAGAGGGGCAGCTAGGTGGCGCAATGGATAGAGCACTGGCCCTGGAGTCAGGAGGACCTGAGTTCAAATCCGGCCTCAGACACTTAACACTTACTAGCTGTGTGACCCTGGCCAAGTCACTTAACCCCAATTGCCTCTCTAGAAAGAAAGAATGAAAGAAAGAAAGAAAGAAAGAAAGAAAGAAAGAAAGAAAGAAAGAAAGAAAGAAAGAAAGGAAGGAAGGAAGGAAGGAAGGAAGGAAGGAAGGAAGGAAGAAAGAAGGTTAGGATTTGAGTTTTAAGGGTAAGTCTCAGGTGATGGAAAGCATTGCCCAAATGCCAGCGCAGTCCAGCTCACTCTCTTGTGGGCTGAGATGACCCAGTTCAGTGGGCTGCCCATCCATCAGACACCAACATACATGACTCGTTTGTCTGTTTTCCCTGGATGAGTAAAGACGTGGCAGCCAAAGACAAGATGAGTAGAATAGAAACTCCTTTGCAGAGCATCCCAGAGGGTGGTAACAGCGGGCATTCCTCTGGCCTTGAAAGGCCACAAAGCATCTCGTTCAGTGGTGAAAGAGCAGGGGAGCCCATAGTCTTATGTCCTTCCCAGGCATAGTCCTACTGTGTGCTCCCCAGGCCAAGCCACATGTGAAATGGTAAGTTCATGGCCAGGGGTCATGTTTTAGGAAGGACATTGATGAAGTGGACAATGGTCAGAGGAAGGTGAACAAAGTAGTGAAGAACCTTCATTTTCTTCCCTATGAAGCCAGGTCGAAGCACTGAGAAATGCTCATTGATTGAGTGGGTCACACACAGACTTGCACAACTAGTACGAGTTGAGGGAGGCCTTTGAGCCTGGGGCTCCAGAGTGAGCCCCAGGCACCTCCTCCTCCATTGCACCAACTAGGCCTGAAATTCAAGCCTGGAAATTGCATTCCTTTGGGCCTTAACCTCCTATTGAGATGCACCTTCCAGAGGCAGACTCCCTCCTTCCCAGGTTAGCTTACCTTCCACCTCCCTGACCACTTCACCCCAAGTTGGCATTGGGGGTTAGAAGTTGTCTCTGTTGTATACCGACCCCGTGATGGGGCCTGCCCTGACCCCATTCAGCCACTGCTATTAGCCATGACAGAAGGCCAAATGAAGGCCTAGGCCCAGGAAGGTCTTTGCTGCTTGGCTTCACTCCTCCGATTGGGCCCCAAAGTCAACTGCCAGGAGCCCAGCCAAGCCTCTGATGTGCATGTGGCCAAATGGGGCAGAGCCAGCTAGAAGCTCTACAAAAGACTCGAATGTGACTCTGAGCAGGAGTGTGTGTGTCTGTGTGTGCCTGTGTGTCTATCTATCTCTGTCTATGTGTGTGTGTCTGTCTATCTGTGTCTCTGTGTGTCTATTTGTGTGTCTGTCTGTGTGTCTGTGTGTGTGGAGTGCATACACATGGATGTATGCACACACACGTGCCCTGTGGATATGCTGGGTCATCATTGCCATTCAGATAATCTGCTACATTTCTTCTTATTGCCAACTGTGGCCTTAGGGTTGGGGAGGCAGACAGAGGAGGCCTCCTAGGCTCGGCTCAAGAACAGAAGGTGATGTTAGGCTTTTGGAATGGGCCAGGAAGGAAAAGAGTACACTTCAGTCACTTGAGACCACTAATCTTGCCATCCATCCTCGGAGCCCATGATTAAACGGGCCCAGCAAACACTTGGGAACAACCAGCAACAGTTGCTCACCATGACTATAGAAGTCTCCAGTGGAGTGCCACCTGTCTCTGTTCTCAGCCTTACCCTTTTGCACCTCCCCCTTTATGAATAATTATGATTCATCATAGCCAGGCATAATCTATTATACTCTAACTTTTGAGAGACATCAAGGGCTGGGGAGGGACTCCAAGCTCCTGTGGCCCAGATTCAGTAACTTGCCTAAGGTCATTCATCACCCAGGGAGCAGTGGATCAGCCTGTCTCTGTCTCTTTCTCCCCCTCCTTTTCCATCCCTCCCCTCTACAGGTGAAAAACCTTACAAGTGCTCGTGGGCTGGGTGCGATTGGCGCTTTGCCCGCTCGGATGAGCTCACCCGCCATTACCGCAAGCACACTGGAGTCAAACCATTCAGATGCACCACCTGTGACCGCTGCTTCTCCCGCTCAGACCACCTGTCCCTGCACATCAAGCGGCACCAGAACTAGGGGCATTCTCCCACTGCACAGGAGGATCCCTGCACAGCGCCTAATTCTCTTTCCCACTCCTCTAGTTTGAAGGCAGCTCATGTTCCTCCTCAGCTTGGCTTTGCTGGCTTGGAGAACGCACCCAGAGAAGCTCAGGATTTGTGGGTATCATCAACCCTCTTTAGGGTCTGTCTACCTCACCATGTCCCATTTTTGTCTCCCAAAAGATGTTCTAAAAATGTCTAATGGCAAAGCCCTGGGAAGAGAGGTCTGCACTGGCTCCTTAAGCTCCAGAATGATTCTGCCTAGGCCCCAAGCTGCTCCTCACTCTTTAGTCCACCCTGCTCTGGGGTGCCAGGAAAGGGAAGGGGCTTTTGGACACCCAGTGGCAACTGGGGAGGGGGAGATGAGTAGTTCTGGAGGAGGTGCTCTGCTTACAAGAGCAGCACAAAAACCTGTTGGCACAGGGCGTTGCTGCTTGGCCATGCTTCGAGTGAGGGCACCTCTTCTACCTCTATGGGCTTGTGGCCCGGATGAGTGAGCTCTTTCCAAAGAGCGGGAAGCTTGGGACTGCCTGCCACTGAACCCAGAAGGCACCTTTCCCTTCCAGATGGGAAAGTCGTTTTGAGTCCCAAGTCTTCACCAGAACTGACCCAAGCTAAGCCAGACACCTTTGCCCTTTCATGGGACTCATACTGGCCTTGCTACCTGAAGTAGATGTTACCAAAGCCAAACCAGACAGTGTAACAAACACAATGGTAAATTGGCCCTCCATCTCCAGGTAGACTGGGTCCAATAGCGGTTTCCCTGGTGACCTGGGGTATAGCTTCTGCCTCTGTGCCCTGCACTCACAGGCTCGGGGCTGAAGGGCAAACAAATCCCTTGTTGCCGCCTAAAATGCCCCACGATACCAGCTGACACAGACTATTGAGATTCTGGGAAAGGCTCTAGAATAGGTACAAAGCAGAGCCCTGGGGGAGAAGGTATGCCCCTCTCAAGCAGGTGGGCCGCCAGGCTGGGGAATCCTGTGGATGGGAGCAAATTCCAGACTGCAACAAAGGCGTTTGGGAAGCAGTAGTGGCAGCAGGAATGCCTACCAAACTTGGTTTGCTGCTCCCGTGGAAGAGATTTCAGAGGTAGAAAGGACTGACATTGCTCATCCCAAATTGGTGTCCCCCTTGAAGCAGGACCTCTATGGGCAGCAGCTGGAGTGGAGTGCATTGAACCCAGATGTGTTTGTGTATGTACACACATGTATGTATATTTGAGACTCTGTGACCAGTGGCTCAAGAAACATCGATTGTGTTCCTGCCAGATGCTTCCTGTAGAATCAGATAAACATGAGAGTCCCAGGCCTTGAGCTTCCTTCTATCACACCAGGCCTGAGAATGGCTTGTCTGAGGTCTAGGGCACAATCTCTTTCCCATTGGCCCAAGTGCGTTCTGTGCTCTAAGTCTACCAGTGGCCTGAATGGGTTGTATGTGCTACTAAGCTGTGTGGGCCCAATTGGAGATGCAATGATGGCCGGCTTTCAGCACAGCTGCCCCTTTCCTTGCTGTGTTTGGAGAGTGCTGCCCCATGAGGCAGCTGGCAGCCACTGGGGGTTGGGGCAGGTGGAAAGAAGCACTGTAGGCTGCCATGAGTTCTCTTGAGTTCCCCACAGACACAGTGACACTGATATGGGCTCAGGCCATAGGGGGAACATTTTTGTAAAACCAAGTCCAGGTGTTAAGAGCAGCCGAAATGGAGCTGCCCAGCCCCCAGCTTGCCCTTCCCATCGCAGCACCTTTGGCTAGGCACAGGCACACCTGGGTGACAGCTCCCTGCTTCCCCATGCCTGCCACCATCTTTCAACAAGTGAGCGTGTGCCTTCCCTTTTCCCCTAGGATACCCCCACTGAGCAAAGTGCCCCCTCCCCTCCCCATGCATTCAGTTGTTTGGGTCTCTCGGGTCACTGGGGGCCAGAGACTGGTCCCCAAATTTAAGATAAATGGTTTTTTCAAGCAAAAAATTAAAAATTAAGAAGATAACTAAATAAATGAATGCTAAATGAGCATGATTGAAAGTGTGTGCAAGTAGAGGGCAGCTAGGTAGTGCAGTGGATAAAGCACTGGCCCTGAATTCAGGAGGACCTGAGTTCAAATCCGGTCTTGGCCACTTGACACTCACTAGCTGTGTGACCCTGGGCAAGTCACTTGACTCTCATTGCCCCCCCACCAAACAAAAGTGTGTGCAAGATAGTAACATTAGCACTAATGATTGCAGTTCAGTTGTTTTCTGGTGTGTTTCTGAAAGTTCTGCTTATTGCTACATGGGAGCCTCCTGTATTGGCAAAAGAATGGAAATAAAGCTTGAAGCCCATTGCTTTGGTGAGTGTCTTCTTCTGGAGCCTGGGGTTGGGCCTTCAGTGAGAGGAATGGAGGGGTGGGGGTTGCCCTGGGCTGGGGGGCATCCCACCATTGACTTTAGCCTGGCCCATAGCCTTCCCACGTGTCCTCACTTCAGTTACCCCCTTCTTAAGTGCCTACTGGCTGCAGTCCTGGGCTGTGCTGGGGCCAGATGGAGAGGCCAAGAAGTCTAAGACCCAGGAGCTGCCCTCCAGAGGACACTGTAGCCGAACCAGGATCTCTCCCGATAGCCAGCTGCTGTCCTTGGTCCTTTCTCTGCAGAAAGTTTGACTTACTTGGTAATTCCTAGACAGGTGAATCAGGCAAACGCCAGGGACCCAGTGTGCATAGAGCCATGTTTCCACAAGCCATCCGACCACATTGTTTGTGCTTCTCTCACGGCCAAGCCACAGAAGATGGAGACATGGGGGTGCTACACAGGAGAGCATTAGGATTACCTCTGAATGCCCCCCCATGTCTCCATCTCCCCAGATCCAAGCTGGGGAGTAGCACCCCTTGTCCCAGGAGACATTCCTCAAGCTCAGGCTTAGCAGAGATCATCCAGTAATGAGCCCCTTTTTTCCCAGGGCAATGGGGGTTAAGTGACTTGCCCAGGGTCACACAGCTAGTAAGTGTCAAGTGTCTGAGGCCAGATTTGAACTCAGGTCCTCCTGCATCCAGGGCTGGTGCTTTATCCACTGGGCCACCTAGCTGCCCCAGGGATCATCCAGTAATGATGGGAACAGCTTCTCCCCGAAGGGAGTGACCAAAATCTTCCTAGAGCCCAGGTCAGCCGCTTCCCTGAATATGCCTATTTCTGTTGCTTATCCTTCCAGGCACCTAGAGCTGGGTCCCAGCCTGGGAATCACCCTTGACCCTTTCTTTGTTCACCTTTGTCTGATTATACTTCTATCCTTTGGAAACAATTAGATACGCCAGGAATTGTACTTCATACATATGCCAAGTGCAAGCATTCATTTAACTGGTCCTTAGGCCATGGAATGACAACAAATTCAAATCAAAACAGCCTGATCTTTCCCACTTGCAGCTTATTACAGTAATTTAGATGCTTTTGTATTCATTTTATAACTAATAGATTCAGTATCCCAATGGCAAGCTTTCGCTTTGTCTACCCTGATAATATGTGGACAGATTTTCTAGTATGGGAACGGCCAACCTTTCCCAAGGTAACCTTCCCTACCCTATTCCCAGGGACGGAAATGAACAGATACACACTAGCCTTAGATCTCAGACGTTGCTTCCCTTGAGCTGCTGCGTTTCTTAAAGAGGACAGTCCAAAGCCACAACAAACATAAGAAGGAAACTCAGAAAAGAATTTTCAGGGTCCCAGAAAAGCTTTCCCCTCGGATAATAAAGTCTCACTTAACCACTGTAGGTTTGGACACAATTGTTACTGATATTAGCAAAATAAATTAGCTTACAAATAAAATTTAACAGGACTTCTAAAAAGGACACAAAAGATCCTTTACTTAAACATACACACGAGGCTTTTTTTGCTTAAACATTCCTTCATAAAAGTATTTCTCTTTCTAAAAAAAAAAAAAAAAAAGAGGGGGCAGCTAGGTGGCACAGTGGATAGAGCACCGGTCCTGGATTCAGGAGGACCTGAGTTCAAATCCAGCCTCAGACACTTGACACTTACTAGCTGTGTGACCCTGGGCAAGTCACTTAACCCTCATTGCCCCACTAATAAAAAAAATTTAATTAAAATAAATAAATAAATAAACAGCTTAAAATTTATCCTGATGTTAAAAGGAGCAATCACTAAGCTTTCATGAAGTAAATGTCTAGAATGACAGATATCTCTCTTATTCAACCTTAAAGCAAAAATAAATCTTTAGAACCAGAATTTGTCAAGATTAAGTTGGTGGAAAATATCATTAAGTACCATAAATAAAGCCCAAAAGTATTATAATAAAATAAATTCTTACTCATCACAAAATTGCTAAGTACCCCTCTCATCAATGCAATGGGGAGGAGATTCAGCAAATGAAGAAAATAATTATATTCGGGAATCCCACATAGACGGTGAATTAAAACCGTAGAAAAAACTACACTGGCCACTTACCACAAACCTCCAGATTAACATACATATAAATTTGAAAATGACGCCTCCAGGGGGCGGCTAGGTGGCGCAGTGGATAGAGCACCGGCCCTGGATGCAGGAGGACCTGAGTTCAAATCCGGCCTCAGACACTTGACACTTACTAGCTGTGGGACCCTGGGCAAGTCACTTAACCCCCATTGCCCCGCAAAAAAAAAAAGAAAGAAAGAAAATGATGCCTCCATTTTGTGAAAGGCTTACACAGGGTTAATAAGAATTGATGACTAGGGGCAGCTAGGTGGCGCAGTGGATAGAGCACCAGCCCTGGATTCAGGAGTACCTGAGTTCAAATCCGACCTCAGACACTTAACACTTACTAGCTGTGTGACCCTGGGCAAGTCACTTAACCCTAATTGCCTCACCAAAAAACAAAAAAAGAATGGATGACTAGCTGGTCCTCAGAATGCTTCTAAGTTTGCAAAGGAGATTTCACAGGTCTTTTCTTTTTATAATTACTCATTTTCCTTTTAAAGTATCTGTGAAATACTTTATTTAAACAAGATTTCCAAATAACTAGTTAACAATCTCGTGATTTTCATAAGTGACAGCCAAATAATTTTAGGTGAAACTTCCTCTTAAGTATAGACAAAACTTGGAAGTTTATAAATTCTTAATTACAGGAGTTCAGAACATTTCTAACACGTGGTCAGCAGGGCTGATAGAATGACCCGCCAGCTTTCTAATCCATTCATCATTTTTGGAACAGTACAATTTTTGATCTGACAACATCTTAGATTATAAGAGAAATTGATTTTCTAACATAGCTGATATAATTGTTTACCAAATTACACACTATAAGAAAATTTAGAAATATAACAACACCCTAAACAACGTTAAGTGTTTCAAACTTGAAACAAAATCAATTAATTACCAATCAAGTGACCTTAATTTATACTTCCAAATTACCTTACACAGAAAATCATTCATCTCAACAGTATCTAAAAACATCTAAAACCCATATAAAGTTATCAAGTATGAAGCAATTACATCTAATTTAAAAAATAATAATAACAGTTAACATTCATATAGTATTTGCCCTATGCCAAGCAGTTATGATCATGTGACCCTTGGGAGTAGGTTCTATTATTGTACCCTTACAGAACAGTAAACTGAGGCAAATAGAACTTTCTCGGGGCCAGACAGCTCGTCATTCTTAAAGCCAAATAACAAATATCTCTTTGTGTTAGGTCCTAATTTGCTGTAATAATCCTGATAAGAGACCACTCACTCAGATTGTGTTCTTATTTCCTGCAGGACAGATTTTGGCTTAAATCAAATCAAATCCAGATTTATAATCACTAATGGTAACAATTTAATATCTAATATATTTCTTTTGTTCCTTTTTTTCCTGTACTTCCTCTTTTATCTTTGAGACTTATCTGAAAAGTGTATATAAAGTCAGGGATTGGCACCACATGTCGGAGCTGCCGTGAGCATTAGGCTTCAGAATGCCAGGTTGGCATATACTAGGAAATACACATAAAGTTTTACAAACAGTTTGAAATCGTTCCTGTTATCATTAGATTAACTTAAAATGTACTGGCCTAAAATATCTGAAGACTAAGCTGACCTGCCACTTTTTTTCTGGCCCAGGCAAAGAGACCTAAGGAATTTGCTTTAATGCTGACAGGCTTGGTCAATTCCCCAGGCAGAAACCTTCGAGGGCTTTCACAGGAGTTAACTAAATAATCCTTGATTTGAACAGCCCGAGGAAACATTTAAGATTTTAAATAATAATCACACATCACAATAACCAATATTCATGTCGTGTTAGATTTAATAAGGCCACCTCCAGGTGGGTAGACACAATTCAACGGATGATCATCCAACCTTGCTAGTTGGAAACTGAAAGTCATTTTTAGGACAGTCCGTAACCATTGTATCATCCCTTCCACAACAGCAAGCACTCAATGCTACTTTAAACTGTCAGCAGGTCTAGGAAGATTTTAGGACTCTGCCTTTCACAGATAAGGACATTTTAAAGGGTTCCTTCCTATTCCAACTTCATGGAAAACAATTATTAGCATCATCTATATTTCTATAAAGGTTTTAATAATATATTTACATCAGTCATTTAACAATTAAATCCATAACCCTAAAGAATTAAAGAAGAGTGGTATATGAGTCTAATGGCATATTATTATGCTCTCAGAAATGACAAGCAGAATGACTTCAGAAAGGCCTGGAAAGACTTGTATGAACTGATGTATCGTGAAGTAAGCAGAAGCAGGAGAATGTTATACATAGTGACAGCACTATTGTTTGATGAAGAACTGTGAATGACTTAACTATTCTCAGCAATACAATGATCCAAGACAATCCCAAAGGACAATTGATGAAGTATACCATCCACCTCCAAAGAAAGAACTGATATTGATGGGACAGCCTGAAGCAGGCTATTTTTTTACTCTTTCATCTTCTTCTTTTTTTTCAAGTTTTCTTGTACAAAATTACTAATAGGCAATTTTTTACATAATTGCACCTGTATAACCTATATCTGATTGCTTACCACCTCAGGGAGGAGGGAGGAGAAAGAGGGAAGGAGAGAGAAAATTTGAAACTCAAGATTTTAAATAAAAATGTTTATTTTTTTTAATCTAGCCTCAGGCACTTACTGGCTGTGTGACCCTGGTCAAGTCACTTCACCCTGTTTGCCTCAGTTTCCTTATCTGTAAAGTGGGGATAATAATAGCACCCACTTCTCAGAGTTGTTGTAAAGATCAAAAGGGTATCATAAAGTGCTTAGCATGGCACCTGGCATGTAGTAGGTGCTCTATAAATGCTTATTTCTTCCCCCCTTCCCTTCCTTTCATATTGAGTTCATGACATTGTTTGGAAAAATGATTCAACTGTTTAAATCCAACCCAGAACATTGCCTAGGAGTTCTGGAGATGAGCACAAGGTCCTGGATCCAGCCCAAACAGTCTTGTTTTGAGTCCCCACACCCAGGTCTTGTTTTAGGCCCACTCAAGCTTTGTTTAATGGATGTTTATAGTTGCTCATGTCCATTCCAAGTGGCCCTCTCAGCAAAATTACTTAACTGTGTAAGTGTAGTCCATCTGTGGACACACTCGCCTAATAGGAATTAACAATAATGTAATCCTTCCAGAGCCTGCACAAGGTGGGGTGGGACAACACCTCCTTTCTTCTTTAGTCTCCTCTAGCAAATGTCTTTCGAAAACTAGTTCAGATTTGGGAGTCTGTTCCCACAAACAACATGGCCTTTCACCCTTGAGAGACTGGAGCAGGTCAACTTGGGAAGGATTTTTTTTTTAAATTCAATTTGGACCAATAAAAAGCTTTTGTTCAGACAAAACCTAGACATTGGGAGGGTGGATTTCAGAGTTCAAAGGAACAACAGGCAGAATTCAATGGATTAGAATTCTAAAGAAGCCAGCCCAGAAAAAAAATGGGAGGCTCTTAGGAATGAAATTCTGTGGGTACAAAGAGAATAATTCTGATAAGGAAGGGAAAAGGGTCCTGTAACAAGACATTGGTGGGTGCACCAATCCAGTTAGATTTTTTTTTGGTTTTTTTGTTTTGTTTTTTGGGGGTTTTTTTGCGGGGCAATGGGGGTTAAGTGACTTGTCCAGGGTCACACAGCCAGTAAGTATCAAGTGTCTGAGGCCGGATTTGAACTCAGGAACTCCTGAATCCAGGGCCGGTGCTTTATCCACTGCGCCACCTAGCCGCCCCTCCAGTTAGATTTTTAAAAGACCATGGACATGTTGTGGGCCCAGAGTACTGGGGTACATCAAGGAATCTTCTCCTTGAGAAACTAAACCAGAGGACAGATACATCTAGAGAGATAAGTGGAACCAGATCGGATTGAGCTAGCTTTGGGACCTCCACCCTTCATTCTGATCTCCCTTACCTCTGGGGAGATAACTTCGAGTGTGACTGTGGCCTTTGTGTCTTGAAGAGAGAGATGGCTTGAGAGATCCGTAGCCACCCTTCACCCAATTCCTCTAGCCACCACCAGTGGGGGATGGTCCTCCCTCACTAAAGGAATTTTCCACAGGCAGATGGTCCACCCCCATCAGTCCCCTATAAAAGTGCCTACCAGCCTCCTGCTCGAGGAGATTGGTACCTCAGAGCCACATGCTTTGTGCCTTTCTCCCCAAGAGAAGTCCAAGGATTTCTTTTGGTTTCCCTTCCCTTCCCTCCCCCCCCCCTTCCCTTCCATTGCCCCTAAATAAGCTACCATCTTATTCTAACTGCTTTTGTGTGCAAGAGGGTGTAATTCTTTAAAGAGGAATTCCTAAGAACCCCTAACCCTAACCCAAACCCCCTACCCCATTTCCCCCATAACAGACAGAATGTGGAAAGAAGGGGAGGAAACAGAGGAAGAATTCAAAAATGTGGTCAATATTGTTTTCAATGGTGTCAAAACAAACTGAGGGGGGCAGCTAGGTGGCGCAGTGGATAGAGCACCGGCCCTGGAGTCAGGAGGACCTGAGTTCAAATCCGGCCTCAGACACTTAACTGTGTGACTCTGGGCAAGTAACTTAACCCCAATTGCCTCACTAAAAAAAAAAAAAAAACCTGAGGCTGGTTAGGAAAGCTTAGAACACCCGAAGATCATTGATTTGTTTGGAGGTTTTAAAAGTTATATTAAGAAAAAAAAATGAAATAAAGTTATATTGAGAGAAAGAGAAGTGATGGGAAAAATGTTTGTTGTGGGGCAATTTTCCAAAAAAGGAAGAGAATGAAATTTACTAGTTATGGGCCCGCTAGCCGAGCAAATTCCTGGCAAAATCCCTGGTTCCTGAACATCTAGAAAAGACAGCCTGGCCTCACCAGAAGGAGATCATGCCATACTCACCTTGGGAGTTTGTCTCATGTTCTCATAGAAGAGGGAGACAGAGAGAGAGAGACAGAGGCAGAGGCCGAGGAGACCCTTCCAACTCTGAACTATGTGATTAGTCACCCTGGACCCTCCCCTCGCCCTCCACACCCCAAACCAGTTGCCAAGTGTTTTGGAGTCTAGTTCTGGCCTTTTCTGTCTGCTCATAGATCCTCCACCCTACTGCAGATCCTCATTGTTTCATCCTATTGGTCTCTCTGCCTCAAGGTGTTCTCTTCTCAAATTATCCTCCTAAGACCCAGAACTGACTGTGTCACCTCTACTCAGAAATTGTCAATGGCTCCCTAGGTCCTCAGCCTGGCATGTAAAATGTTCCACAAGTTAACTCCCTTCTCCCTTTCTATTTTTATTTTAGTTTGCTCTCCTCATGTACGTGATACTTTCCCTGATCCCCACATCCCATTAATAGTGTGCTCAGTAGACTGCCTCCTGCTCTACTTCCTCCAGCATTTTTATTCTCAAGCTGTGAGCTCCTGCAAAGAACTCCCCAATTGTGATGGGGAAATACAAGCAAAAATCACAATGAGTTATTCTTCCAGCCCAGGTCAGCCTAGAGCACAACCAGAGAAGTTTGCAGATAGTGGGGACAGGGTTGGGCCGGTAGTAGTCAGGCACACAGAGAGAGGCTGTATCAGACGACAGAGTCATACCAGGGCATCGCAATGGCAGCTTCGTCATCAACTATATAGTTCTAGGTCACAGATCCAAAGCAGACTTGAGCATAGTGACATTCCAGGGTAAGGGGAGCATGATCAACTTTTGCCCTGGATCAGACCCCTCTGTGAGCATGGAAAGCCTGCAGTTTCCCAGCCTGAGCTGTCCCTGAGATCTCAGAGCTACACAACACTCAATACCCCAAGAAAGCAGAAATAGGACCAGCCCAGACCTTCCTTCCACAAGTGTGGCAGAACCTAGCCTGGACAACAAGTCTGAAGTCAGGAAGGAAGCTGGAAGAATGGGAAAGCACAAAAAGTCCACCATGATGAGTTCTTATGATAGGGACACTAAAGACATAGACATGGAGGAAGAGAATGACTCCAAAACATCTACACATAAAACCTCAGAGAAAAACACAGCTTGGTCACACATTAAACTAGAATTGCAGAAAAAAGAAAGCAAAAGTTTTTAAAGGGTTAAAAGGTTTTATCAGTGAAATGAGAGTGCTAGAGGGAAATTGGAAAAGCAATGAGAGCTATGGAAGAAATAATTGGGAAGGTAATTAACAGCTCAGTACAAGAGGTATGAAACTTGCCCAACAAACACCCTGAAAATTCGAATGGACCAAACAGAAGCCAATGAGTCCATGAGGCAATGAGAAATATTAAAATATTAAAACAATGTCAAAAGACTAAAAAAATCTTTTAAAAATCTAAAAAAATCTTGTGGCAGAGAACAACTAAGTATAATGCTACAGGTCAGGGGATGGGGTGGGGGGGTGGACCTTTAGTGAAATAGAGGATTTCCAAGCATTCGTTATGAAAAGACCAAGAAACTCTGAAGTTCAAACATAGGAGTGAAGAGAAAAAAAAAGGTCAACCTGAAATGAACATGAATAAAGGGAAAGGATAACTACTTATATTCAAATACGGGAAAAGGAGTGGAGCCAAGACTTCCCTGAGCTCTCCCCAAGACCCCTAAAAATACCTTCAAATAATGCCATAGGACAATTCCTGGAATAGCAGAACCCACAAAATGACAGGGTGAAATCATTTTCCAGCCAAAGACAGCCTAGAAGGTTGGCAAGAAAGGTCTGTTGTACCGGGGCGGGCGGGGGGGGGGGGGGCGGGATGTATAGCACAGGCTATACCAGTGAACCAGGCCTCGGGAGTCTCTGAATCAGCTGCAGTAGCAGCTACTTCTGGAACTCAGCCTACAGATGGTAAGGGGGTCGAAAAATTAGCCAGAAGGAGATTGCAGGGGTCTCTTTGCTGGCACTGAGGCAGGACTGTTGTTTTGCCCATACTCACATCTGTGTCTCAGTCTTGGGTGGCGGTCCCAGGCAGGGGAGGGATGCAAGCATACCAGAGCATAGTGGAGCAGGGCTTTGTTCCAGGTCCCAGAGCAGAGAGTCGGGCCTGTGGTTGCTTGCAGACCAGAGCACAGGCCAGGAGAGTGGTGAGCATGCCTCTCCTTAAATCATACCACCTTAGAGGAACTAGGGACTTACAAATTCCTAGAAGTATCTCTAAAAACAGCTACTCAGACCCCCTGAAGCTTGGGACAGTGCACTCTCTACCCTGGAAGCAGTGCCCCACTTTAACAAAGAGTTAAAAGTCAAGAAATAGGCTGGGAAAATGATCAAACAGAAAAAAAATGCTGACCCTAGAAAGTTTCTATGATGACAAGGAAGACCAAAATACAACCTCAGAAGAAGATAACAAAGTCAAAGCTCCTACATCCAAAGCTTCCAATAAAAATATGAATTGATCTCAGGCCATAGAACAGCTCAAAAAGGACTTTGGAAATAAAGTAAGAGAAGTACAGGAAAAAATGGAAAGAGAAATGAGACTGATGCCAGAAAATAATGAAAAAAAAGTCAGTAGCTTGAAAAGCCAAATTGGCCCAATGGAAAAGAAGGTACAAAATCTCTCTGAAGAAAATAATTCCTTAAAAATTAGGATTGAGCAAATGGAAGCTAATAACTTCATGAGAAATCAAGACACAATAAAGCAAAACCAAAAGAATGAAAAAAATAGAAGGCAATGTGAAATATCTCCTTGGAAAAACAACTGACATGGAAAATAGATCCAGGAGAGATCATTTGAAAATTATTGGACTACCTGAAAGCCATGATCAAAAAAAAGAGCCTAGACATCATCTTCCAAGAAATTGTCAGGGAATATTGCCCTGATATTCTAGAAGCAGAAGGTAAAATAGAAAGTGAAAGAATCCACAGATCATATCCTAAAAGAGATCCCAAAATGAAAACTCCCAGGAATATTATAGCCAAATTCCAGAGCTCCCAGCTCAAGGAGAAAATATTGCAAGCTGCCAGAAAGAAACAATTCAAGTATTGTGAATCCACAGTCAGGATAACACAAGATCTAGCAGCTTCTATATTGAAAGATCAGAGAGCTTGGAATATGATATTCAGGAGGGCAAAGGAACTGAAATTACAACCAAAAATCACATACCCAGCAAAACTGAGTATAATCCTTCAGGGGAGAAATGGGAATTCAATGAAAGAGAGGACTTTCAAGCATTCTTGACAAAAAGACCTAAGCTGAATAGAAAATTTGACTTTCAAATACAAGACCCTAGAGAAGCATAAAAAAGGTAAATAGGAAAAAGAAATCGTTTTTAAATTATAAAAGTATTTTATTATTACTTATTATTATTATTACTTATTATTATTTTCCAGTTACATGTAGAGATAGTTTTCAACATTTGTTTTTATAAGATTTCTAGTTCCAAATTTTTCTCCCTCCATCCCTTCCTTCCCCCCTCCCCAAGACAGCAAGCAATCTGATATAGGTTATATATCACATTAAATCACATCAAACATATTTCTGCATTAGTGATGCTGTGAAAGAAGAATCAGAGCAAAAAGGAAAAACCTCAAAAAAGAAAAACAGCGCCAAAAACAAAAGAAATAGTATGGTTCAATCTGCATCCATATTCCACAGTTCTTTTTTTCTGGATTCGGAGAGCATTTTCCATCATGAGTCCTTTGGAACTATCTTGTACCATTGTATTACTGAGAAGAATCAAGTCTATCACAGTTGATCAACACATAATGCTGATGATAACTGTAATGTTCTCCTGGTTCTGCTCATCTCACTCAGCATCAGTTCATGAAAGTCCTCGAGTTCTTAAGGAAGGTGTCGTGGAGGGAGAGAGGAAGAGAATTTGGAATATAAAGTTTTTTAAATCAATGTTAAAATTTGTTTTACATGTAATTTGGAAAAAAATTCAAATATGGGGATACATATATATATGTCCCCTCTGAACCATCATCACTGATGATAGAGGGAGTCCAACTAGACAAGACCTGGGAGTGGTTCTGTTATATCTTGATGAACTTAAGAATGAAAAGAGAAGAGAAGAACAATACATTGAGGGGTGGGAGGGCAGGGGAAGGGAAAAGAAAGTAAGGGGAAATTATCTCACATAGCGAGGGTGCATCAGTAGACATCTATTATATAAACAAGGAAGAGGAAATGGGGGGAGCAGCTGACACTTCAACCTCATTCTCATGTAAACTGGCCAAAGGAGGAGAAAATACACATGCACACACATATATTTCACTCAACTGGAAAATAGTGGGGAAAGGGGAAAAGTGGAAGGGAGAATTAGAGGGAGGGCAGATTAAGGGAGAGATGAGTTCTAGACAAAAGAAACTATAATGATACAGAAATATTTCTAGCTCTCTTATAGCAAAAAAAAATTTGAATCTTAGGCGTACCCACCAATTGTGGAATTGTTGAATAGATTATGTTCTATAAATATGATGGAATACTATTTTTCTGTAAGAGATGAGGAAGGAGATGATTTCAGGAAAAACTGGGAAGACTTGTATGAACTGAACTGATGTAGAAAGAAGTGAGCAGAACCAGGAGGACAATGTATATACAGTGAAAACAACATTGTGAAAACAAAGATTTGTGAAAGAAGAACAGCTATGATCAATATAATGTACAGAAAGCTAATGGTGAAGGACTCAGAGTGCAGAATGAGACATAGATATTTAGGACATGGCCAACACAGATATTTGTTTTGATTGACTGCATGTTCATAATGAGTTTTCTTTCATGTTCAATTGGGAGTGGACGTGTTAGGAGTAGGAGAGAGAGAAAGCAGATTTTGCTGGTTTAATAAAATACTATATATGTTCATATGTATTAATATATCAAATTTATATATATACACATATTACAAAAAGAAAGAATAAGGATGCTAAAGAGATCGTACAGAGGCTACTAGAAGCAAGAACTGAACATGAATGCCTTCTGCAAAATCAGCAGCACTAGAGTAGCAGTGGCTGCTGGATGGATGGATGGATGGATGGATGGATGGATGGATGGATGGATGGATGGATGGATGGATGGATGGATGGATGGATAGGTGGGTGAATGGATAGATGGGTGAATGGATGGGTGGCCTTCCAGGTAGCAAGACCTGGCTTTGAATCCAGCTTCTAACATGTACTAACTGTATCACTTTGGGCTAACTACTTATCCTCTCTGAGCTTGGGTTTCCTCTTGGGAAACCATCCCCCTCATTGCTAGGGCTTTCCCCCTCCTCTGCCTCCTCCTTGCCCTATCTTGTATTTGCTTACCTGATAAGAGTGGCTTCTCCAAGGTAAACTATAAGCCTCCTCCTTCCACTCACTCTACCTCCACCTCCACTCCACATGGGTCATTTTAGTTTGCCTTGGTTTGTGGCTTGTCTATGTAACCTATGCCCATTACATGTACTTGTACACAATGGTTGTTTAAAAATTTGAGCTCCCTGAGAGCAGGGACTGTTTTTGACTCTCTTATCTGATATCCCCAGCATTTAGCACAGCACCTGGCACATAGTAAGCACTTAATAAATGCTTCTTGACTTGATTTGAATGTGAATAATTTAGCTGAATTGAACCCAAGCTTTGGAGCCCCACTATACATCTGGGGTCTGGTTTAAAGCAGAAACAGTAGAGTCTAATTATTGCCTGAGCCAGAAGGTGTCTATACTCCCTGAAAGGTAGTGTGGCATAGTGGATAGAGAGCTGGACTCAGAATCAGGAAGGCACTCACTATGTGACCCTAAGAAAGTTACTTAACTTAGGAAAGAGTCCCAGGGCCTGGGTTCAAATCCTAGCCCTGCCCTAACTACCTGTGTGATCTTGGGCAATTCTCTTCCCCTCCCTCCCAACCCCCAGGCCTCAGTTTTCTCATCTGTAAAATGAGGGGTTTAAACTAGATGCCCCCTAAGGTTCTTTTCAGCTCCAAATTTCAGATGCTTTGGTGGGAATTTGTAGTGGTGAAGGGAGATAAAACCACAGTAAACTGGCCTCATAGGCCCCCCAGCTCCCCCTGCTGGCCTGACTGCATGGTGGCAGCCTCAAGGAGCCTCCTAGGAAGCAGTGTTCTGGAGCCTGGCTACCTTGGACATGCTGAAATCTAAACTACCAACATAAGCTGGGGAGTCGGTGGCACAGTGGATAGAGCACCGGCTCTGGAGTCAGGAGGACCTGAGTTCAAATCTGGCCTCAGACACTTAACACTTACAGGTTGTGTGACCCTGGGCAAGTCACTTAACCCCAATTGCCTCACTAAAAAAAAGAAAGAAAGAAAGAAAAAAAAAAGAAAAAACACATAAGCACATAAACACACACCCACACATGCATGCATGCACACACTCACTCATTCATCCACTCTGCTCTTAGCAAATTCTCCTTCGTGCTAGTTGTCTTCCCCTCTCTTTAGTCCTGCTCTCATATGCCCACCAGCAGACTCCCTTCACCTCATTCCCACTTGCACCTTTGGACCTCCACTCTCAGTCTTCCTTCCTTGCCCTAACCCCCTTGGGCCCTGTTACTTGTCAATGACCCTACAAATGCCAGAGCCTCTCACACCCTAGTAGCCTTCAAGGTCACACCAGCCGCCCATAGGAAAAGTCAGATTTTAGGTCTCTCTATCTCGCCCAAGCTAGAGAGAGAGAGAGAGAGAGAGAGAGAGAGAGAGAGAGAGAGAGAGAGAGAGAGAGAGATTTCTCTTTCTTTCTCTCTCTGTTTCTCTCTCCCCCTCTGCCTCCCTCCTCTCTTTCTCTCTGTTTCTGTTTCTCTTTCTGTCTTGATCTCTGTCTCTATCTCTTTCTCTGTTTCTCTTTCTGTTTCTGTCTCTCTGTGTCTCTTTCTGTCTCTGTCTTTATCTCTCTCTGTCTCTCTCACCTATCTCATCTCATCACCTCTCCCCTTGCCCCACCCTCCTAACCCTAGTCCCTATTCTCACTCCAGTACATCCACCATGCTCATTTCCCTCTTCCCAGTCTTTGCCCCATCTCTTGGACATTCTCTTCATCCTTGACTTTGTGACATCACCTACCTATATGACCACTTAGTCTCAGTCTCCATCACTGGATCATCAGTCATTAAACCTGTATGTCCCCCGAGGTAATAGTGGAAAGAAAGTTGGCTTTTTCAGTCAGAGGACCTGGGTTCCAAACCTACTTCTAATGCTTACCATCTGGGTGACTTTGGACAAGTCACCTCACCTCCTTGGATCTTAGTTTCCTCATCCGAAAAATGAGGAGAATTGGACCCTTTTCCAGCTTAATACCCAGGAGCCTAAAGTTCCATCTTGCTCCCTCTCCTCCTTTTGATGACCTCCTCAGCTCCCACACAGACGACTCCTAACCCTCATCTCCCTCTTGAGCTCCAAGCCTACATCCCCTTAATGTCACCTCTCCTCTGGACTTCTCTCTTTCTATCCTGGTCCCCCAGTTCTGAGGTCCTTCCCTGATGCAGGCCCCCATCTCCTTCCCAATAACCTCTCCAGTTATCTTCCATGTTATTCTCCTACTTACCTTTCTCCCCCAGTAGCTTCCTATGGCCTCAAGAATAAACTATGAATTCTTTAGTTTGACATCTCCCCTTCCACACTCATCATCCCATCTCCCATTGCTGTGCCTTTGGTCAGACTATACCTCATCACCTTCCTCCTCCCTGCCACCTCTTGGAATCCACATCTTCCTTCAAGGCTTAGCTCAGGTCCCACCTCAGGATGAATCCTGCGCTATTATCTCTCTGCTGCACACACTCCACCCCTAAGCTGAGACTCTGTCTCTTCTTGGCCTTGCATAAGGCATGGTACATAGTATAGTAGAAGCTTCTTAAAAGCTCACTGAATCAAATTGGCCACAGCTCCTCTGGCTGGCTAGACAATGTGTCGCTCTGTTCATTGGTCTCCAGCAGATGGCACTGCCCCCCTTTCACCAGCTCCCAGCCACCAGGACCCACGCTTAGCAGTTCACCCAACGAAAGATTTGGCCACATGGTTTTGCAAAGCTCTCACCTCCCCATGCTGGAGTAACCACCTTGCACTTCTCCCCTGTCTTTCCACACTTTTGGGCTTCCCTTTCTCTTATCCCAAGAGCCGGTGGGGTTAGGGGGGTGGGGGATAAGAAAGCAAGGGAATCCTTTCCCCAGGTTGGATTCAAGGTGTATTTCTTTAATTATTTGGAATCTAAAGCTTTTTTTTTTCACATGATTGGTGATAGCTTGGATACCTTCCTTTGAAAACTGCCAGTTCATGTCCTTGGAGTAATTGGGTAATGGCTCCGAGCCTTCCAAATTTGAATCAGTTTCTTAGCTAGCTAGGAAATAAGACTTTTGTCAGAGAGACTTGTTGAAATATTTCTTAGTTATCTGCTTCCCTACCAATTTTTACTGTATTCAATTTGTTTGTGCAAACCCTTCAGTTTTTTATATATCGAAATTGTCCGTTTTATCTTGTATGACCCTCAGCATCACTTGGCCAGTCACATAAAAGGTCATTGTTTTCTTTGCTCCTCTCATTTGTTTACATCTCGGAATATGTGCTGAGGGCTTGGTCTAAACCTAATTTGACAGATTGCTGTCCATTTTGTGACAGTTTCTGTCAAACACGGAGTCCTTCCCTTGCTTACTGGAGTTTTCTCCGGATACTATTTCAGAGATACTATTTCACTTGATCTTCTCATCAGTTCCCATGGTTTCAATTAGCATCTCTATGCAGATGACTCTCAGATCAGCGGTCCAGCCCTAACCTCTCTGCTGATCTCTAGCCTCCTATTGGATATACCAAACTGAATGTCTCGTTGTCACTTTGTCACTGTCGCTGCTATTGTTCAGTTGCTCAGTGGAGTCCGACTCTTTGTGGCCCCATGGATCATCCTGTCCGTGGGGTTTTCTTAACAAAGATATTGGGGTGGGTTTTACCATTTCCTTCTCCGGTGAATGAAGGCAGACAGAGGTTAAGTGATGTCTCACAGCATGTCCAAAAGTGAGCTTATCATCTTTGTCCCTAACCCCTCTCCTCTTCTTAACCCTTCTCAGCATTTCTGTATATTACCGACAAAATCCAGTAGGAAGATATAGAAAGGGAAATTCCATTTAAAATAACTAGAGACGGGGAGCAGCTAGGTGGCGCAATGGATAAAGCACCAGCCCTGGATTCAGGAGGACCTGAGTTCAAATCCGACCTCAGACACTTGACACTTACTAGCTGTGTGACCCTGGGCAAGTCACTTAACCCTCATTGCCCCACAAAACAAACAAAAAAATTGAAAGTAAGAAAACCATGGAACTAATAAATAAAACTAGGATCTAGTTTTAAGGGGAGACAAGAAAATAGATAAACCATTGTTTAATATGATTTGTAAAAGAAAGAAGAAATTATCAATATCAAAAATAAACATCGATAGTCTATTCATTAAAATTGAGCAACGGTTCTCCCAGATGTGAAGAAATGAAGTTAAGTTTGCATTTGGGTGTGGGACAGAGAGGGGAGGAGGTTCTCAACCTAAAAACCCACTGAATTTGGAGGGTCTCTCTCTGTTCCTATAAATTCTCCTCTGCGGGGTTTTCTTGCCCATTTAGGCAAACCCACAGTCTGTCATAATGTCAGCCTCTCTGCTGAGGAGGCTGTCATCCAAGTTGGCCTCCCAGTAGAAAGCTCTTCAGGCTTGGGTTGGACTGTGGTTGAGGTAACTGGGAAAATGAGGCTCTGTTATGGCCCAGTTTAGCTACTAATTATGGGTTAAGTAAAGCTTAGAGAGCACTCCTGACCAACACAAATGTCTCAGCTCCTCCCCAAGGTTCAGGACCACTCTTGGTTGTAAAAGTGGGCTTCGCTGGGGTACTCAGTCCTTCTGTCTTCTTTCCATTTCTGAAAGCACTTTTGCAACAAGTAAATTCCTGCAGCCCCCAAATGATACAGGCCATGTTTTCTGGTGACTAGAATCTATCTCCCATCATCCCCACGTCCTGAGAAGACAGGGAGCTCACTTAGGTTAGCCAAAGGAGGTTTCTCTGCCCTTTCATCCCTGACTTGTCCCCATTCTAAACCCACTCCGAGGTCTTCATTATACTGAGGCTCTCCTGCCAGGGTTGCTGCTGCCTGTAGAGAAAAAAAGGCACAAAAATCTTTTCCCGGGGTAATTCTCTCAGAATGCTGGTTTTCTAGTCCAACCAACCAATCAATTGCATGCCTATTCAAACGTATATTAAACATCTACTACATTCCAGGCACTGTGCTGGGCATACAAAGGAATTAGTCCCTGGCTTCCTGGATCTTACCTAGGGGAGGGAACGTGTGTGCATATGAACAAATACAGAATATATATGTCTAACACCAAGACAGCTTGGACCTGTGTGTGTGGCATTGGTGAGTGTTTTATCTGGCATCTGGTCCCCTCCTCTCCAAAGGAGACTGAAGTTTGCACTTTGGGGGAGAGTGGGAGGATGGTCATGGCTAAGTGTTGTCCTTCCCTTGCCTATCTCCAGGAGACTAGGCTAGCCCAGGGCTTCTTCAACTTTTTCCATTCGTGACCCCTTTTCACCCGAGAAATTTTTACTCGACCCCGGGTATATAGGTATAGAAAATAAGTCTACATGACCTTGGACTGCTGCCAAGTTGTTCACGACCCCCACATTCAGTTACATGACCCCACATGGGATCTCGACCCACAGTTTAAGAAGCTAGAGTCGAGAGTTCTGGGGAGAGCCAATTTCCTGGATTCTGTGGGAAGCTTCTTTTCCCAGAATAGAACCCAAACGTGTATATTTTGTTGGGGGGGGGGCGGTTATGCTATTAATAAGTCCCATAGTTAGATCCGAGATGACTCTGGTGGTATTTCTGTCCCTGGGAACCCAGAATCATCCCTGGGATGCTAAAAAGACAGTGTCACCTCTCAACATTCCTTGGACTGTGCCCCAGCATCCTTTCCAGTAATGTCTCTGGAATTCCCTGTGTATTCGTGGGCTCTATAGCTGGGCTGGGACACTTTCTTCACTCAGTTCCTTTTAAAAAGAGAGAGAATTTATGACATAACTTCACTGTTAAACATCAAGTTTAAAATGTTTTTGCAACTCTTTACATAAATTCATGTTAGTGCATACAATGTCATGGCAATTTTGGAGACACCCCCTGGAAGTTTCCATCTGGATTCATCATCAATTTCTTCTCTTTCCCTCTTCTCTCACAGAGTCTGTCTGTGTCCTGTCCTGCTTTTTCCACTTTGTGTGATTTCTTAAAGCTCTCACCAGATTGCATTTTAGCCTTCCTTCACATTAATGTACCACACAGTTTATTCAAGTCATTTCCCCATTGTTGCTTCCAGGATTAGGGTTGGAGTTTATTGTCTTTCTTCATTTCAAACCACACTGTATGTGACCAGGTCTGTCCATCAAGTACAGCTTGAGCTACACCATAGCATGGCATGACATGACAAAGGAAGGAAAGAGTGGCGAATACCCATTACTACCAGAGAAGGAAGAGGAGGAGGGAGAGGAGAGGCAAACTCCAGACTCCAGGCAAACTACCCCGCAAAAAAAAAAAAGAATTTTCCCACTAGCCAAGAAGGTTATGAAACCTTATGATCTGACCTCATTCTTTCCCAATATTTTTTGTTTGTTTGTTTGTTTGTTTTTGTGGGGCAATGGGGGTTAAGTGACTTGCCCAGGGTCACACAGCTAGTAAGTGTCAAGGGTCTGAGGCCGGATTT
>NC_057867.1:1548868-1569015 GCF_019393635.1 Dromiciops gliroides | reverse complement strand
GACTCAAGATTAGGGGGGACGCTATACCTGGAGTGGGGAAGCCCAGCAGAGCAACTCAAGGCCAGTCATTGGTGGGCAGGCTGCGGTTGCCAGAATTCCTGCTACCACAACAGGAAGTCCACATTCTGCCTCCTGGCCTTCCCTGCTCCCTCCTTAACCCTTGAAGATCAAGCTTCTTAAAAGCAGATCATCCTCCCCCAAGATATTGGCCACTACCCTCTCTGATACAGATTACTCCCAAGTCTCCACCATTCAGCCACTGACTCCTGAAGGGGATGATTTCTGCCCATTTCTCCTTCCAGATCCAGAGCCCCAGTGTTGAGCAGGAGGACTGAAAGCCTGCTCCCTCCCTCCTACATGAAGCCTAGAGAGTCAAAGCTGAAAGGAACAAATGCCTCCATTTTACAGAGGAGAAAACTGAGGCAACACAAAGAGGTGTTGCACACAAGAAATGACAAGAGTCTAGATTTGAATACAAGTCCCCAGCCTGCTTTGGTGGATTCAAAGTCAAACTCTAGTCCTGGGAAACTATCTGTGACTTTAGGTAAGTCATTAACCTCTCTGGTCCAGATGAGAGGCAATGAAGGTCTGAGCTGGGGGCGGGGGGGGGGGGGGAGTGATGGTAATTACAATGATGATATGACCCCCAATTATGTGCCGGGCACTGTGGTAAGTGCTTCACAATTACAATGTCATTGTACACTCCCAACAACCCTGAGAGGTAGATGTCAGTTATTCCCATTTTACAGTTGAGGAAACTGAAGCAGTGGTGAAATGACTTGCCCAGAGTCACACAGCTAAGAACTGTGTATGAGGCTGGATTTTAACTCAGGACTTCAATACTCCAGGCCAGGCCAGCTGCCTTTGAGAACAGATAAGGGGAGATATTGTCCAGATAGGAATGACAGAATTTGTGAAGTTATTAGATATTGGGGTAGGGGAGAGAGACAGAGATGGAGATGGAGAGACAGAGGAGACAGAGAAATTGGGAGGGAGAAAAAATTAATGAGGGGGAAGGAAAGAGACATCTGTGACTCTGGTGTGAGAGTGTGTATGTACATGTATGTGTGAGAAATACAGAGATATAGAGACAGAGAAACTGAGAGAGAGAGAGAGAGAGAGAGAGAGATTGATCAAGGGTGACACCCAATTTGGGAGCCTGGGGGACTGGGAGGGTGGTGATGTCCCTTGACAATGACAGAGAAGTTGAGACGGGGTGTGGGGGTTGAAAGGGAAAGGTCAGAAGTCCTTTGATTTCTAAATTCTCTAAAATCCAAGGTTCAGCATTTTCCATGACCCTAGAGTTAGGGAGAATAGAGACATGGAGGGGAAGATTGTGAAAAGGAGGCAGCTTGTTTTGTAGCTCATTGTCCTTATTTTATCCATCCACCCAGCCGTCCGACCGACCATCCATCCACCCACCCGTCCGACCGTCCATCCGCCCGTCCGTCCGTCCATTCAGAAGCTTCATTCCACAGGTACACACCGTTCCCCTGGTCCATTTCCCGCTTCCATTGACAATAGCAAAGTTTCCTATGGGAAGGAGACTTCTTACCTGGTAAGTCCCCTATGGTCAAGGTTAGCTTTGTGATGCACTGGAGGATTTGACAAACAGGCCGGGAAGATGGAGCCCCCTTACTTCATGATCCTCCTTCTTGAATGTGTCAGGTCCCTCCTTACACAGCTGGCCTGGTCGCTGGATCCTGCTGGTTTGAGCAGCTCCTGTTCAACTGAGGGAAGGGGGGAAGGAGGGGGAGGGGGGAGGGAGGGCAGCAGGAGGGAAGAAGGGAGGGGCTTGCTTTTCCTCTGATTCTGATGTTGGCAACATCATTGTTGGCAAAATTCTAGTGATGGTGGCGTCATTGCTAGGCAACAGGTGAGCCATTGAGAACCCAGGCCGGCCCTCTGCAGGACCACAGGACCCCCGGACTATGGAGGCCGCCGGCAGAGCCAGATCGCTCCTCCCAAAGCGATCCTCAAACTTCCTTGGGTCCGTCCCTTCAGGCCCACTGATGGCTGCAGAGCTCAGGGAGGACAAAACTGTCCCCTCGTCTCTGAGCCTTCCAATTTCCAGTATGATCCCATTTGTAGAACTCCCTCCACTGAGGCGGCGACAGTCCCTCTCTGCCGTCTTCGCTAAGGCTTAAGGCTCTGAAAGCCAAAGAGACTCGTTCAAGGTCACACAGCCCAGAAGTGAGGCAGGTGAGCTTTTCCCCCAGGCCTCTCGGCTTGCGCGCTGTTGGCCTGCCTTTCCCAAACTGCAGATGAGTGGCGGCAATACCTGCGCTGGGCTTTCCGGCGAAAAGACCAGGGTTCTCTGATCCTTTCTGTTCTCCTTAACTAGCTGGGGGAACTTGGGGGAGTCGCTTGTGTTCTGAACCTGTAGGTCCTTGGGCTTAGAGCCCTTCCGACTGGTTGGCCTGCTCCCCCTCCCCACTCCATCCCCTCTGCCGCTGCCCTCCCCAGCACTGCGCTGGGCCTCTCCACACTGTCCCCGCGCCCCTCCTCCTCCAGCCCACATCAGGCTCCGGCTAAGGCTGGCTGCCGGAGCTGGGCATCGGCCCCTCTAAATGGCGGCGGCGGCAGCGGCGGCGGAGTTGGGGGGAGGCCAGGCCAGGCCAGGGCACTGGCTGCGGCCCGAGCGGACCTCTGCAGACCTGCCCGCAGCCCCCCCACCCCCGCCCCCACCCCCACCCCCAGCACACGCAGGACAGCACGTGGGCTCCTTCCTGCTGCAATCGCTTCTGCAGCCCCAGCGTTAGCCCCCTCCCCGGCTTAGAAATTAGGAGCCCCGGGCCAACCACCCCCATCCCGTTCCCGTCCTTCAGGGAGCAATGGCTAGGTCCCTGGCCTCCCCGCCCTCCCCCCCACCCCCCTCCCCCCTCCCCCCTCTCTCCCCTTCCCCCCCTCCAGCCGCCAGCCCCCAGCCCCAGCCTCGGACCCAGCTTAGCAAAGGCAGGCAGGGGACCTGCAAAAGAGGAAAACAAAGCAAACCTGGTGGGGGCGCCCCCCTTCTCAGGGAGTGAGCAGCTCTGTTCCCCAGGGATCCAAGAGAGGCGGACCGGAGCCCCAAGGGTCGAACTGAAAGTGAAGGCAGGAGCAGTCGTCAGTGGTGGTGGTTGTGGGGAGGTGGGGGGTTGCACTAGCGCAGAGCCGCCCCCCCCCCAGTCCGTCCTTTCCCTGCCCCTCCCCAAGCTGGAAAGAAAGGAGCAACACTTGAATAAGTTGGTAAAGGGCATGGGGGGGGGGATCTGAGGGAATCTGCCTCGGGGACCCGTCCGGCCAAAGACCCCCCCCAGCCACACGTACACACACGCACACACCCCGGCCCCCTTTCCGCCCCAGCTTCAGAGCCACTGCAGGGATGGGGGCAGCTCCCGGGCTTACCTGAGTCTGTCTCGGCTATGTTGCGGCTGCTCACAGGGTTTCTTCAACTCCTCTCCTCCGTCCCCAGCTGTTCTGTGGTCCCCAAGCCTGGCTCAGCTGTCACTTGGCCTGGGCAGGTCTTGGCTCCAGGCTCCTTCTCCCACTAGCCTCCTTCCCAAGTGGAAACTGCGCGCTGTGTGTGTGTGTGTGTGTGTGTGTGTGTGTGTGTGTGTGTGTCCGGTATTTGAGGAGGGGAGGGGAGGGGAGGCCCGGGGAGGGGCGATTGGGAGGGGCACGCCCCCACACAGCCACACAAGGAAACCTTAGCTTTAGAGCTGAGAAGGGACTTTAGACATCAACTAGTTTTGCAAAGAAGGAAACTGAGGCAAGGGAAGGGGAAAGAAGCAAAACCAGGTTTGGAAGCAGATCCCCTGGTTCTGCCTGCAGGCTTCTTTCCACTAGAGAAAGCCCCACTAAAGAGAGCCCTAGGAGCACTTCTCTGGCCTCTGGCTTTCCCTAGGGCAGATTGTTTGTAAAGAGTTGCTTTCACTCCTCGGAAGAGCCAGTCCTTAGGAATGCCTTCAGCTGGTGTCAGAAGGAGGCTGTTTCCAGGAGCTCTGAGGAGTATAAGTCCCTTTTCTGCCTCCACCCAGTGCAAAGCATTGAAAAGGAAAAGGACCTTCAATGGCCTATCTTTGATTGAATCCAACACCTTCAGTTTAGAAAGGGGTAAACCAAGGCCCAGAGAGGGCGGGGAGTTGCCCAGAGTCCCAGAGCTAGTTAATTAGAAGGTCCAAGATTATTCAAACCCAAATCTTTATGCCCCAGAACCAGTACTTGTTCCAGATTCTCTCTGAATATTCTTCATGTCCACCCCCCTCACCACCTTGCCTCCTACTCCCCAAAACAAATTTCAATAATTGCCGAAGCCCACTGGTAATCCCACTCATTTTGTCCAATCGTGGTCATTCCTTCCTGCCTACCCCCAGCCCAGCCCCCTAAGCTTGGAGTAAATTGGACTCCTGTCTATCCGTTGCCGTTCCCCAAGCCTTCTGGTGTTCCCAGGGGTTGCCCTCATCAATGATCAGTGTGGCAGGTCATCACCTAGCAGACCACATGTAAACATTTCAAACCCATCCGTGTGCCCAACACAGCACTCACCGCCCAATGAACCTCACCAGTGGGAGTGTGTGCAGGCATTCATTCCTTCATTCTGTCATTCAACAAGCATTGATTGAGCAGCTACTACCACCTGAAAGACACTGAGCACAAGGGCTGGAGTCTAGCTTCTATGCCAGCTCAGCAGCTACTGTTGCAAGATCAGCTCTCCTGCGTCTCTTGTCAAGGGGGTGTGGTCCCAAATCTGTGCTCTTCACAAGCACCTGTTGGCACAAAGGACTCTGGGAGGCAAGCTGGACCATGGCTGCTGCTTCTGTGGCACCTGCTACGGATTCCTTTGGCTTCACACCATGCCCATCAGCCCCTAGAGCCTGAGTTTTCTTCTTTCCAGACCAGTTGTTGAATTACCTGAGTTCATGGCATACAAAAAGAACAAATTCCCCTCCAACAAGAGGACTTGTGGTATCTCCCCACCCACCCTTTACCTCATGGAGCCACTCACTTTACCTCTCCATCATTTGGCTTTGTTTGATGCAGGCAGGTAGGGAAGCTCACTACAATGCTGTGGAGGTGCTGTGGTGGTCAGAGGTAATTTGGCCACCCAGTACTAGCTCATTCAAAGATTGGCTACCTGTCCACACACTAACAAGTCCAGATTTGCCAAGTATGAGAAAGGCTTCAAAATTACAACCAACCGCCCCCCCCCCCCCGCTGCCACCGCACACACACACACCCTCTCCCCTCAGAGGACAAGGTATTCACTTAGATTCCTCCTCAGTGTCATCTTCTATTCTACTGCCTGTCTTACTGTCCCTTCCAGAATCCATTCCTGTGGTTGGGGACCCATGTGCTACCCCTCTGGAGACCCTAGTGTATGATTCCCCCAACCCCAGCTGGTGTTGGACTCTCCCCTGGGGCCAGGGGCTTGGGCAGCTCATCCTCCCTCCTCAGCATCCAGACATCTCCAAAGCTTGGGAATATTGAGTTCTTTCAAATAATGAATGACAGCCTCCCATTTTGGACTTGACATCTGGAATCCAATGGGCCTGCCCACCCCTCCTCTGCAGCTGTTAGAGATCCCATTGGCAGCAAAAATGCCCAGGCAAGGCAGCTTCTTTGACAAGTTTTCTTCTAGAAATAAGTTGCCTTTGCTACCATTCCAAGCTCCCTCTTTCATTCATTGCCTTGAACATGTTGGATGAATTCGATTCATTTCACAAGCGTTCACAACCTAATCTGAGCAGGGTTAGGCACTGGGTGGACTTACTTACTGTCTGTGCCCTCAAGAAGCTAGATTGGGGAGAGAGGGGGAAAAGAGAGGAGAGAAGGAAAGGGAGAGTAGACACAGGAAAATACAGAGGGAAGGGAGGAGAGAGAGAGAGAGAGAGAGAGAGAGAGAGAGAGAGAGAGAGAGAGAGAGAGAGAAACAACAGCACAGAAAACTCTAAAACAAGAAAAGGAGCCAGCGCTTTAAGAATTCAGAGAAGAGATGATAGGCTTCATATAGTCAACCACCCAAGCCCAGGGTGGAGTGAGTAAAGAACCTTAGATGTGGCCCAAAGTCACTGTCCCCAGAGGGATATTATCAGGCTCCACAGCAGTGCTCATGGCTCCTGTTGCTTAAAGACCATTCCAAGACAATGGCCCCAGGACTAGAACTAGGCCTTGACAGATGACTTGGGGCAAGGTGAGCTGGGGAGAGATGGGAAATAATCAGACGAGTGGCTTTGCCATCAAAGCAGCAGTAGTGGCAAAGGGCAAACTTCATGGGAATGGGGACCCCCTAGGGAGGCCTGGCTAGACAGCAGTTTTGTCTGAAAAATATCTGGGGGTTTGAGTGGGCTACAAGCGTAATGGCGGGGGCCAACAGTGGGGTGTGGGAGCCAGAACCCAAATGGGGTTTCAGCCTGCAGTGATGGGAAGCTAGAAGAGACCCTAGAGGGCACCGAATCCCACTCCTCATTTTACAGAGGGGGAAACTGAGGCAAGGATGTACAAGTGACTTGTCCAGATATTCAGCATCTGGGGCAGGATCCAAACCATTAGGTAATGCTGCCCATCGGTTCTGAGAACTACATTTTAGGAAGGCCATTGAGAAACTTGGGAACTTCTTGTGAAGGTTGTGAAGGACCTAGAGAAGAGGAGCCTCAGATACTGTAAGGGACTGTCATGGGGAGGAGGGAGAAGGAAGGTCTGGCGGTGCTCAGTGACCCAGCCTGGAACAGAATGAAGTCAAGCCAAATGCACAAGCCTATGTTCAGCCGGCTTCCTGTGATGTGCTAGTCACAGTGCCAAATTCTAGTCTTTCTGTACAGACTGGATGCTCATTGGTCCAATCTGAGCAGCCCTCCGAAGCCACAGATGCTGCCACCCAAGGCAATGGATGCCACGTGAGTCTGGGATGCCAGTGATGGAGCCACTGATGAAGGACCAGGGACAAGAGTTTGTTGATGGGAAGGAACCCTGAATTTTTGCTCTGTGGCACCCAGGCCCCAGGTAAGGAAAAATGTAAGGTAAGATGGATTGTGCCTCTAGCTAGTTAATCTTGCAAAAAGACACCCATCAAATGGTCATGATGTGCCTGAACATGGCATTTCTCAGCCATGTTTCTAGTTCTCAGTGTTCTTTGGGGCATAACCTGACTGTTGGGGTTCTAGCTCTGGAACATCCAATTTGGAAGACCTTCGTGGCCAGGTATCTCTCCTCCATAAAGCGAGAGGATTGGCCTAGGTCATCTCTAAGGGACCTTCTGTCAGGGAAAGGCGACTAAAGGAAAGGGAAGAAGCATTTCTACAGTGCCTACTATGTGCCAAGCACTGGACTCAGTACCTTTTATAAAGAGTATCTCATCTAATAACATTCCTTCATTCCCCACCAGCTGCTCAGCTTGGTTGGACTCCATGAACATCCTGCCTCCCCCACTTGAAATCTCATCATCGAGCAGGCAGATTGACTCAACCTTCATGCTTGGCACCTCCTCCGAGCCCTCAGTTGCCTCTCTTCTGCCACTGGAGGGCTGGGGGGGAGCGATGAACTCCCCCAGTAGCTGCCCTTCAGAGAGGGCTCAGGATTGGCTGGCTTGCTTCATTCCCCTTGCTTTCCCACCTTTTCCGTATGTTTTCTCCCATTAGATTGAAAGCTACCTGAGGGTGTGGCACATTGAAGACACTTAATAATGTTTATTGACTGTTTGATCTTCACAACAACCCTGGGAAATAGGTGTTATTGTTATTACCATTTTACAGGTATGGAAACTGGGGTAGCCAGAGGTTAAATGACTTGTCCAGGATCACACAGCTAGCAAGTGTCTGAAGCTAGATTTGAACTCAAGTAAGTCCTCTTGACTCCAGGTCCAGCACTCTGTGCACTGTGGCACCCCCATTTTCACTCTCACTGCCAACCTTCAGGATCAAGTCTTCTCTTCCTGATTACCTCCTAAGGAAAAACAACTCCCACTTCAACATGTAGAAACCCCTGCTTCCAACCTCCCTGCATCCATCGTTGTGGAGAACCATACACACCCCCATCCCCACCCCCAACCCCATCCCCCACCCCTACCAATACTAGCCACTAATACCTGCTGGCCAGCTACTGCAGATGAGTGCTTTTGGTGTGAGCCCACAAACCTCAGCACTGGAGGCACCTCCCAGATGGCCTGACCTGCATCCATCCCAGTCCCCACAGGCATCCTCAGGGAAGCAAATCCTAGGGACTCACCATGCCATCCACCACCCACACCAAGTGCCAACCAGCTGCCAGCCACAGGCAGCAAAGGAGGGATGCTCTTCAGACCATTGAGTTGTTTCCAGCCTAGTCCTTGCACAAGCCATTTGTGTAATTGTGTAAAATTCCTTAGATAATGGGCTGGACATCACCACCAACTACTGAGCAGCTGCTACCAATGGGCAAATAAGCCCACAAGCCACAGGAATGGCATTGACCCCCCTCTCCCCCAGACACCCACAAACTGCTGACTAGCTGCCACCAACTAACAGATTAGCATGAGTGTCCTCTACCAGCAGCAGCCTTGCTTCCTGAAGCCATCATGGAGGGGAGCAGTGCTGGGGGTGGGGCCAACACCACTTGCTGACCAGCTACCACCAATAGGCAGAGTCCAATTTCCATTGCTCCCAACCCAACTTTCTTGCTTTCAGCCCCTGCAGCCACCACCACCAAGTAGGCAGGTCAGCTCAAGTGCCCCAGGACTTGAAGTGCCTCCAGTCTTGCTTCCAGCCCAACCCCTTGAAGCCACCAATGAGGAGAAAAAAGGAAGCCTCCTGACACTGCTGTGCAGGTAAACCCAAGAGTCCAAGGACCATTAATACAGCTTCCTGCCGGGTTCCCCAAAGCCATCCTAGAGAGGAGCCAGGCATCCCTCTCCCACTACAACATACTGGTTAAGCTCAAGAGCCCTGGGAGCACCAGTGCCCAACCTTAACACACTGTCTGCTTTCAGTTCAACCCTTACACACATTGTTGAGTTAGAGAAGGGGCCTGCATGCCCACCACCAGATGCCATTGATGGACAGATAAACCCAGGATCCCCAGGACTGCCATTATCCCCACCACCAGGGCTGCTCCCAGCCGCTGGGCTGGACCATTCTTGCCACCACCAGTAGCAACTGCCATCCAACCCTGGAAGGGACAGCATCCCCCAGACTAGCCCCCACATGCATCAAGAGTAGATTGCAGGGGGCAGCTAGATGGCCCAGTGGTTAAAGCGCTGGCCCTGGATTCAGGAGTACCTGAGTTCAAATCCAGCCTCAGACACTTGACACTTACTAGCTGTGTGACCCTGGGCAAGTCACTTAACCCCATTGCCCCGCAAAAAAAAAACAAAAACAAAAACAAAAAAGTAGATTTCAGAAAAGGCCAGACATCCCTACCATCTGCTGAAAAGCTGGCTCCAACAGATAGTCCCAGACTACTGTTCTACTTCCAGCCCAGCCCCTACAACCATCACCAAGGAGAAAAGGGTCACCATCCTCCATAGACCTCCATAGACCAGAGGTTCCAGCCCAAGTAGTTGGATCTCTTTGGGCCAAGGCCTACCTGCCTCTCTCGTGACCCACAGGTTCAGAGATACTAACAGCAGAGAAAACCTCGCAGATGGTCATTTCTTTAAAATACAAAACCCCACCAAACCTTCTGATCTTTTGCTGATCTTTTTGTATCATTGTTGCTTCCCAATAGCTTTGCCCCTTCCCACTCCCTTAGCACCCTAACCCTAATCTTGTCCCCTGCCACAAGTGTCACCCCTCTTTCTGGCCTCTCCCCAGACCTCACTCCTCCAATGCTTCGGCAGCTACCTTTGCCCTGGGAGCTGTCCCAGGTGCTTAGACCTGTTCTGGTTTCCCTGACCTCCCTTCCCAATCTCCACCCACCTTATCAGGAACTGGTCCAACTCCTCATTTCCCCTCCCATGCTCCCCTTGTCCTCTCCCTGCTCATCCCTTGTCAAAGCCCAGCTCTTGTCCCCACTGCAGGAAACCACCCTCCTGAGCAGCAGATTTCTTTGGACTATTTTGATGGATTCCCTATACCTCTCTCCACAGCATCTGCTGAAATCTCTTCTCTCCTTAAGTCACCTATACTCTGCTCCTCCCTTTCACTCTCCAGAGGGCTGCACTCCATTCTTTCCTGGAAAAATGAAAGGCAACCCTTGTAAGCTCCCTCTTCTCTTGGATTCTACATCTCAAATACCCTCAACAGCAGCCCTCATTTTCTCAATCATCATGTTCCCTTTTGCTCTACTTACCAAAGAAGAGGTGGGCCTCCTTTTCCAATCTCCTTAAGTGCTTCTCTATCCCACAGCCACAACGCTTTTCCTCAAATCCTCAGCTGAGGATTTCATCTTCCTAAGAGAAGCCATTCACTGAGCTCCCTCTTCTTCCATTCTCTATATCCTCTTACCCCTTGACGTCATCCCCCACTCTCTCCTCCTTTCCTCTAATCTCTAATGATGAGGGAGAAGTCCTCCCCTCTTTAGGTACCCTATTATTCTCTAGCAGATTCCCCCCTCTCTTTCCCCTTCTGTCTTTCTGTCTCTGTCTCCCTCCCTCCTCTCTCTCTCTCCAACCTCCTGGTTACTTCCTTACTGTCCACAAACACACTCAAGTACATCCTCACCTTTAAAAAACCTCTACTAGATCCTACCATCCCCTCAAGCTATCATCCTCTATCTCACCTCCCTTTCACAGCCAAACTCCAAGAAAATTCTGTCTCCTCCCTTGCTTCTATTCTCTCTCCCCTCATTCTCTTCTTAACTCTCTGCAGTCTGGCTTCTAACCTCATCATTCCACTGAAACTGTGCCCCAACATTCCTAGTGCCACAGCCAAGGGCCTTTTCTCAGTCTTCATCCTTGCTGACCTCTCTGTGGCCTCTGACACTGCCCCTCACCCTCTTCTGAATCCTCTCCTCCTGCTCACCTGTCTGCTCCTCAGTGTCCTTTGCTGATTCATCATTCATATCTCTCCCTCTAATTAAGGATACTTTGTCCTGGGCTCTGGCCTCTCTTTCTGGCCTCTTTCACTTAGCGATCTGGATGCAGATAGCTCCCAGATTGGTAGATTTCACCCCAGTCTCTCTCCTGAGCCCTTGTTTTCCCCTCTCCAATACATTCTCCACATGTATGACCACGTGCCTCCTCTGAGCATTAAATCCACATGGCTCCCTATTGTCTCTAGTATCATTTTTCTGGCCTTTCCCACCTGCTATGGTATGACCAGATTCACCCATCTCCCACCTCTGGGCCTTTGTCCCTCACACCTTAGAATCCATGACTTCATTTAAGGCTCAGGTCAAGCACCACTTTCTAAATAAAGCCTTTCCTGATCCCCACCGCTGGTACCCCAACTGCTAGTACCCTCCCTCTACTTCCTCAAGTCCTATTTGCATTGGGGGTTGAGTGGGACTTTGCCCTTCCGTGTGCATCTCTTTTGGACATGTGGACATTTGGCCAACATTGGACACCAGCAGAATTTAAGCTCTTTGGAACCAGGGATTATTGGCAGGCCTACCCATCCTGCCTCAGCCTCTCTGCAGACCTCCAGCTGCCTTTCATTCTCTTTCTTCCTAAACCCTCTTCTCCCCAGCCCGTGCCTTCTGTATTACTATGAAGGGCCCCCTCCCCTCCATGTTCCATGTCTCAGCCCTGGGCGTTTTCTCTATCTGTCCCCATGCCTGGAAAGGTCTCCCTCCTCTGCTCTGACTCCTGACCTCCCTGGATTCCCTTCTAAAGCCCCCCTTGTACTGGAAACCTGCCCCAGGGCCTTCCCTCTGGTCATTCTCTTCTATGCATCCTGTACTTCTTTGTCCACATGTTGGAAGCTCCTTGTCTTGCCTCTGTGTTAAGCACAGTGCCTGGCACATAGTAGGCACTTAGCAGATGTTTCTTGACTGACATTACTCCCTCTCACACACTCCATGTTCTATCCAGCTCTACTATTGCTCTTCCTCATTGAGCATCCACTGTCTGTGCCCTTGAGCTGCCTGTTCTCCAAGCCTGGGAGGTTCTCCCCCCTCACTTCTGACTCTTGGAACCCTGAGCTACCTCCCAGAAGAACCTTTTCCTGACTGACCCCACCCCCAGTTGTTCAACATACACACATTCCCTTTCATGGATACTGAGTTACAACCTCACACGAGGGAATATGTTCACCCACACACCACCTGGGGAGCTATACAACCACAATTTCATAGGTAGAAGGGAAAAATACACACACACACACACACACACACACCCTCACTCACATTGAGTGAATGTCACTGCTTCCATATACACAGGGACCCTAACATAAAGATGAGGAAACACATAGAAACACAAACACAGGAAGATATGAGGGTAAGCATGGGTGTGATCCTCGTGTCCATCTCCCCACAAAAGTCTTGGCCATCTTGATTTCCCCATCTCCCTAGGAAGATGTATTTGTGTTTAAATGGGTTTCCACATCCCCCCCCCGCCGTGATTGTGAGTTTCCTTGTCATCTCTTGGTAAAGCTTCGAATGGGGGTGTGGGTATAGAAAGGGCACACTTAGGGGGCAGCTAGGTGGCGCAGTGGATAGAGGACTGGCCCTGGATTCAGGAGTACCTGAGTTCAAATCCAGCCTCAGACACTTTACACACTTACTAGCTGTGTGACCCTGGGCAAGTCACTTAACCCCAATTGCCTCACCAAAAACAAAAAAAAAAGACAAAACAAAACAAAAAGGAAAGGGCACACTTACTCTGCGAAGATGTGGATGCTCACCCATACATCCAATCAATTTTCCAAGTGCAGGATGGGGGAGGCCTGGCTAGACAAAAGTTCTCTGAGAAAATAACTGGGGACCTGAGTGGCCTGCAAGGTCAGTAAGAGGCAGTAACGAAAAGAGCGCCAAGAACAGGGAGGTAACAGGTAGGAGCCCTGTTCTGCTCAGCCTCCGTCAGCCCACACCTGGAACGGTGTGTTCAGAAGAAACAGTCCCCATCATCCTGGCTGGTGCCAGGAAAGGGAGGGCCCTGATGAGGGCTCTGTCAGGGAGAAATGGAGCCATTCATAGGAACCCACATGAGGCTAGTGCCAGGGCTCAGAAAAGAGCCTGCGATGGCGCAGAAGCGTGGAGCTGAGGGCTCAGCTCTCCCCCTCCTCCCCTCTGCCTCCTCCTGCTCCCCCCTTCTTCCCTCACCAGCATGTAAATATAACATCATTCATCCTAAGATGCCCCAGTTATTGCCACAAATATCCACTGAAGTGCTCAGGGTCCCGGTTTTACAAACAGGTTAATGAGGCCATCAGAAAGGCAAACCAAGAGCCATGAGCAGTGTGAAATTTGCCCAAGGTGACCCAAGCAAGATGCCCACATAGACTAGGTGAGGGAGATTGCAGGGAACAGACTGATTTAAAGCTGAAAGAAACTTTATTGGAAAAGCATTTAGTAGAAAACCGCTAACCTGGACTCTTTTTACAGAAAAGGAAACTGAGGCCTAGAGAGTGATTTACCCAAAGGCACACAGTTTGTAAATGATAGGACTCATGGCCATATTTCCACCAATAAAGAGGGCAGGGTTAGGGCAAAGGACTTCCTCATTCATTCACAGCAGCCTTCCTAGCATCCATGATAGTGCCCCTGTGGTAGCCAAAGACAAATGGTCCCCGCCTGCTTTGCTTATTCTGCGTCCAGGGTTCTGTCCACTAGGTGGCACTGGAGCAACCTCCTGGTAGATGCTTGTCAGTAGCCCATGTTACCATCTCTGGTGGTCCTCACCCACTCAGCCTTCTGGGAAATGAAAAGTTATGTCACAGTGAAGCTTTCTATTGGCACCTGATACGAAATAATGACCCCTGTCCCAAGGCCCATTGGGGTAGGACTAATCAGGCTTGGAGAGAGAAGATGGAAGAGGCCAGCTCCACTGCAGGTTTCTGTCTTCCAAGTCTTTCCTTTTTCTCTCGAAGCTGGAAGACAGAAACTCCTGAAGCAACTTGATGCATGGAGATCTAAGACTTGATATATGAGTAGTCTTTGAAGACATGCTAGCTCTGCCCCAGCCCACCCCTCTGCAGGGCCTTCATCCCATCCATGCCAAAGCGTCACTGCCAGACCATTCCAAAATATGGGGTTGGAAAAAGTAGGGGCAGGAGGAAGGGGAGGAAAGCGGATTTCTGGTGTCTCCTAACTTTAGACCCATGGCACTTGCCCTCACCTACTCGGAGAAAGAAAGAGACAAGGTTAGGGGGCAGCACCAGGTCCTCATGATCGGTTTCCTCATTGGCTTCCGAGCTTGCCCTCCCTGCGCCCCCCCCCCCCCCCGCTCAACCCCACCACGTAGAGGAGTAGGAGAGCTAGCAGGCACAATTTCCTGGAGCAGTTCTATGCTTCTAAAGAGATTGCCAGCTGTAGAGAAAGCCTCTGAGATACTCACCAGCTGAACTAGAGAGAGACAGAGACAGTGAGACAGAGACAGAAAGACAGAAAGTGAGCCAGAGAGAGACAAAGACAGAGACAGAGATGGAGAGAGAGAGAGAGAGAGACAGAGAGAGAGTGCAACACACAGAGAGACAGAGACGCAGAGACAGACAGGAGACAGAGTGAGACAGACAGTGAGACAGAGGCAGACAGAAACGGAGAGAGTGAGACAGAGACAGTGAGACAAAGACACAGAGACAGAGACAGAGTGAAACAGAGAGACAGAACGAGACACAGAGACATAGAGACAGAATTCCATTGTCAGTAGCTGGTCCTTTCCAACAACTACCTGGGAAGACAGGAGACATGCCAGGATAAACACAGGGCCCTAAAGCATGCCACTAGAGCATCACCTACCTGGCAGTTATCAGAGTCCCTGCAGGGTTTAATACTGCTGGGCCCATAGCCTCTAAGTGGAGAGGCGGCTGGGGAAGTCTGCTCCTTTCCCTTCCCCCCACCCCTGACTTGCACAGAAATAACCACACACACTATATTTAATTAACTATTTAATCAGCTATAAACAATAGACCTGTACACTATACAGTATAAAGTTTTCTAAAAGTCTATACAAATCAAACAGTAATCACAGGAAAAAATTGTACTTAAATTTTATTTTTCATTGAAGAGATCCCTGGGAAAAGGGTTGTGCCTGAGACCAGGAGGTGGAGAGACCTGGGAGAGAAGGGCTATGCAGAGTGGGGCAGTTGGCCTTGTAGCCCCAAGAAAACACTTGTAGATAAAAGGGGCTGCCTCTGGAGGTAGTGAGCTCCCTGTCACTTCCAGTGTTTGAGCAGAGGCTGAACTTTCCCTTTCAGGGAAATCAAGGAGGGGCTGCCCCCATGAGATTCCCTCCGAGAGCCTGCACTCGCTTCTGCAGGCTGCAGAGAAATTCTTCTGACTCTGACCCTGTACGACCAACAGGCAGGGCCCAGGAAGCCGTGAAGGCCAAGAAGAAGCAGAGCCCACCTGGTGCTGAGCACGGGGGCAGGGCCCATCAGCGCCCCTCAGCTGCCAAGGCCAGGATCTAGTGCCCGAAAGCGGCAGCCCAACAGCCCATTTCTATGTACTGCACTGACCGAGGCTCTGTAGAAACATGTCCAAGTCAAACACAAGAAGAGTCAGACTGCCAAACTTGCCGCACGGTGCGCAACAACGACGCTTTGGCCAGCCCAAGACAATAATGTCCCATGAGCCCTGAGTTCAGATCATCCCCAGACACCTGGGGGGGCTGGCTCTCATCCCCTGCAACATCTCCCCCCCCCCAACCCAGCTATTTTGTTAACTCACCCAGGACCCTTCTCCCGCCCACCAGCCAAAATGTGCTTAAGAAATGTAAACTTGTTTTAACATCAGAACCAGAACATCAAAAACAAAGCCAGGCCTCCCCATAAATCCCAAATCATAGGGTACTGGTGAGGATGCCCCTCCCCTAAAGGCATCCATTTGGAAACTGATGCCATCAACTTGGGGTTCCCCAGTTCCTGAGTCTGGAACTTGCCAGTGTATCTGGTGCCAAGTGGGGGAGGAGGCACGCTAGGGAGCCCTCCCCTCTCACTACTCCTTCAGCGCCTAGCTATGCTTGCCTACACATCAGGCTAAGGAGCACACCCTTGACACCCTCCAGCGGGGGCGTTTCCTTGGAGCCAAAAGCGTTGGCTACAAATACAGTCCTTGTCCCCAGTCATGTGATTAGCAATCCCTTTGGGGAAAGTGGAAGACAAGGCGGGAAAATGTCAGGCCTGGCTCAGGTCAACTGACATAGGAAGCCCTCAGTGCAGAAGGCACTGTGAGAGCGCGGGGCCCAGCTGAGCCCAGCTAAGCCCCCAAGATTCCCATACCAACAAACACCAAGGCCAGAAGGTCCCTGGTAGGCAGGGGGCAAAGCACCCAACTAGAAAAAAAGCAGGCAAAAGGTGGAGAGAAAAACGAAGCGGCTAGGGGAGCCTTCCCCGGAGGATGGCTCCGGCTCAGGGGACCTCAATTGAGAAGGGAAGGGGGGAAGGTCACGGGGAGAAAACATGTCCTGATGGCCTCCTGCTCATGAGAAGAGGCAGAGAAGCCCCAGAAATTGCTGCCATTTCTCTCCTGCACCCTCCCCAGGAGTAGGACAAGGTCAGGACATGGGGCTCGTGCCACCCGATTTTCTCTATTCTCGGGTAGGGTCCAAAATATTGACTGCTGGTGTATTGGGAAACACTGTTTCTAAATGAGCCCTGCTGGCCTGACTGTAAGGAGGCAGCAGAAGCTTACTCAGCATCCGAGTCCATTGGCAGGTAAGTGGGCAGCAGGAGGTACCCTGAAGTAGCTGCCAACTGGTCCTCTGGGTTCCACTGCTGGGGCTCAGTCTTGGAGAAAGATCCCAGGGAACTTGCCAGTTTCCTGGGAAGAAAAGTGCCTGATCACCCAGCAGCCCCCAGCCCTGCTAAAAGCTGCCATCTAACCAAGGCCCTACCTCCTGCTTGTGGCTTCTCTTGGCCAAGGGGCATGGCAGCCTCAACTAAGTCACCATGGACAGCAACTCCCCAAGCTTAGCTTGAACCCAGCAGCCTGCTACTTCTGGGCAATGGGCTTGGGGCCTTGGGGGAGGGGGGATGGAAAGGGGGAAGGGGGAAGCTCAGTTAGGGCAATGACAAATTACTTTGCACTCATGTCCCTCAAGGGCCTAGATGAGAGAAGGGGGTATCAGAAAGTTACCGGCCAACTCACTCCAAACACTGATCCGAAGCAGGGCAAGAGCTGGGTAGAAGGTGGAACAGGAAGGAAAAAGAAACAGCAGGAAAGAAGAGAGAAAACAGGGTTAGCTCAGCCCATACATGAGCTCACAGCTTCTGTTCACTTGTAGCACAGAGGTAATCGTGGAAGCCACCCGTTCTGGGCTGAAGCCTAGCCTGGCTGTCGGCGAGGCCAGGCCTGGGGCCTGAGGAGGTCAACAGGAAGCCACCCTGGCTCACCCTCCTCACTCTCCCTCTAGGCGCTGCTGTGGCTCCCTCCTGGCAGCACTGCCAAAGCAGAGGACCTCGTGGTGGTGGTGGTGGTGGTGGTGATGGTGACTATGGGATGGGAAAGGAGAAGAGGAAGAGGAGGACGGAAAGGAGGAAGGAGAAGAGGAAGAAAGGAGGGAGAAGAGGGAAGAGAAGGGGAGGAGAGGAGGGAGAAGAGGAGGTGGCGGCAACCAGGCTCACATCATGATATGCCGCCGCCGGTGGAGGGCCAGGTGGTCTGAGCGGGAGAAGCTGCGATCACAGTCAGAGCAGTGGAAGGGTTTGATGCCTGTGTGCTTGCGGAAATGCCGGGTCAATTCATCTGATCGAGCAAATTTCCAGGTGCAGCCTTCCCAGGTGCATTTGTATGGCTTCTCTCCTGGAAGGGGGACACAGGAAGGAAGTAGGTCTGAGCAGGGACACACACACACACACACACACACACACACACACAACACTCTGCTTCCCTCTGAGGGAAGGGCCAGGCAGAGCACTATATACAGACCTTGCCTCAGGTGATCATTAAATTGGCATCCCCTCATTTCTCAAAGGGCTATCTATACTCTCCTGTCAGAACCCATGTAAATATGTGCAAGCTGCTGGCTTACAGATGAGTCCTCTGCCAGTCTGTATGGGGACTAGGTAGTGCAGTGAATATAGCACTGGCCCTGGATTCAGGAGGACCTGAGTTCAAATCCGACCATGGACACTTGACACTTACTAGCTGTGTGACCCTTAACCCTCATTACCCTGCCCCCCAAAAAAAAACCGGCAGAGAGGAAGCCATAGAGCTGAGCTCCAGATGAATCCTTCACAACAATCAAGAAAAAGGACCAGACTGAATTGTCAGTCAGTCAATAAACCATTTATTAAGCACCAGGCACTGTGCTAAGTGCTGGGGGTACAAAAAGAGGTAAAATACAGGCCCTGCATTCAAGGAGCATGAGCTCCTTGTCTAATGGGGGAGACAATGAGCAAACAAAAAAGAACAGGATAACAGAAGAGGAAAGATATCAGAATTAAGAGGGGTTTGGAAAGGTTTCCTATAGAAGATGGGATTCTGACTGGAAAAGCCAAGAAAACATAAGAGTGAGTCATCTCTCCAACCCATCCCTCATGGCTTGAGGAGAAAGCAAGATCTTGAAGATACTGAGACCAGAGGGCCAGTACTGGGCACTGAGGCAGAAAGAGATGCCAGGGAATCCCTACCAACTGGCAGCTCTGCCCCCTACTACCCAATTCTGGGCTCCAGATCCAAGGCAGAGAGGAGTGGGTTGTGAATGTTGGCCCTAACAGGGAGCAATTTCCAGAGCCATAGATGTGGGGCTCTGAGCCCAGGAGCAGACCAGGGACTCAGTTCTAGCCTTTAGCCCCACATGTAAGCCTACAGTGGAATAACCAAGGAATAACCAGGCCCCAGACCAAATCAGAAACACCACTTCAGTCACTCACAACCTAGAGAATCTCCCAGAGAGGTTTGTGCCAATTAGCAGTGGGATCATGGCCTATTAGCAACCTTTACTTACAGCCTGGGCAAGATAGAGAGACCCAGTCAATAATTTGATGGATGGATGATTGATAGATGGACAGATGACTGATGGACAGATGGATGGATGGATGGATGATAGATGGATGATAGATAGATGATAGATGGATGGATAGATGGATGATAGATGGATGATAGATGGATGGATAGATGGATGATAGATGGATGGATGGATGGATGATAGATGGATGATAGATGGATGGATGATAGATGGATGGATGGATGGATGGATGATAGATGGATGATAGATGGATGATAGATGGATGGATGGATGATAGATGGATGGATGGATGGATGGATGATAGATGGATAGATGGATGGATGATAGATGGATGATGGATGGATGATAGATGGATGGATGGATGATAGATGGATGATAGATGGATGGATGGATGATAGATGGATGATAGATGGATGGATAGATGGATGATAGATGGATGGATGGATGATAGATGGATGATAGATGGATGGATAGATGGATGATGGATGGATGGATGGATGGATGATAGATGGATGGATGGATGGATGATGGATGGATGATAGATGGATGATAGATGGATGGATGGATGGATAGATGATAGATGGATGGATGGATGGATGATAGATGGATGATAGATGGATGGATGATAGATGGATGGAGGATGGATGGATGATGGATGGATGGAGAATGGATGATAGATGGATGGATGGATGGATGGATGATAGATGGATGGATGGAGGATGGATGATAGATGGATGGATGGATGGATGGATGATGGATGGATGGAGGATGGATGATGGATGGATGGATAGATGGATGGATGGATGGATGATAGATGGATGATAGATGGATGGATGGATGATGGATGGATGGATGATAGATGGATGATAGATGGATGATAGATGGATGGATGGATGGATAGATGATAGATGGATGGATGGATGGATGATAGATGGATGATAGATGGATGATAGATGGATGATAGATGGATGGATGATAGATGGATGATAGATGGATGGATGGATGGATGATAGATGGATGATGGATGGATGGATGGATGATAGATGGATGGAGGATGGATGGATGGAGGATGGATGGATGATAGATGGATGGAGGATGGATGGATGATAGATGGATGGATGGATGATAGATGGATGGAGGATGGATGGATGGATGGATGGATGATAGATGATGGAGGATGGATGGATGG